>NC_082711.1:60788011-61090402 GCF_030144855.1 Hypanus sabinus | reverse complement strand
TCTTTTCTATAAGTGTATACCCCAGATAAATACTTTGTGGAGACTTGTGATATATATGATTATATGATATATATGTACAATGTCTGAAATACATCTTAAGGAAATGTTTGATGATGAACTTCAATAAAAAATAAATTACAAAAAAAATGTTCATAGAGATATATACTTAATGAGACTAATGTGAAATTTACAAAAGGAAAATGACTATTCAAAAACCCAATAGATTAACAAAACTATATAAACACAATTAGTTTTCTAAATATTCCACTTCCTAAATTCTATGATTGATGTCTGAGCCGCTGGTAGATTAACTGTTTTGGAGAGTGGTTGCCAAGATGAGGCAAAAATATAATTACAGATGAGTCACATAACAACTTAAACAATAGATGGAAAATTTAATAGTTTGATTTTTTAAATCATCATACAAAAGAATGCTTCTACATAAAATTTTCAGTGTAGAAATGTAAGTGATGAATTTTATTGTAAATACATATTTTCCATTGCATTTTATTTATTACAATAAAACACAAGTTCATAGTTGTAATGGCAACTTTATTCTTCTTCTCTATATTGTAAAGTTATATATATATATATGTTTTCTATATTCTCTATATTGTAAATCAGTGGGTGATGCTCACTGTAGAGCTGTAGCCATTATTTATCCTCCCAGTCCACTCCTAAGTGTATTGCACTGAGCTGTGATAAATAGGGCTCTACCAAGACTTCTATTGAAAAATCCATAGCAAATTGTGAATGCAAGACAATCAAACATGACACCACATATTTTTCATACTAGTAATAATTTCATTTTCAGAAATTGTTAATATTGTATTTAACTAGGTATATATATTATAATGAAATTTTAAAAAAGAAATGTTCTTCCTGATCATGGATCCCTCAACTACAAGAACTGGTATTGTAATTTAATATTAGGAGCAAGTGAAATAGGGAAAAATGATTTGGAGAAAGTCTACGTGAAGCAATAAAACCACTCGCCCATAGCCATTAGCTCTCCTTGGTGCCATTAGTCTCACTATTTAATGTGCTGGTCTTTCTGCTGGACCTCAGACACAACTGATACCAAATGTTCTGGAATCAAGATGGCTTTGCAGACTTTTTTAGTTTGAGAAAGGCAGTGACTAATTACAATAAGCACTTGGGCAATCATTTTAACTTTTCCCAATAGTATAAAGATGTCAAGAACAGGTTAATCCCTTATTCAACACATCATCGGCTAGCAGATGAAGATTGATCCCTATAATGAAACAATGTCAGAATTACTAACAGATCATGCAAACACCAAAATGTCAGAAAGCAAAGCTGATAGTCTGTAGTTTTGCAAACATCACCTGTAATGTTGGATATTAAATTCCCAACAGAATTCATGTTCTCAATATCATTTATTTATTTTACATTTTAATTAGCACAATTTGTTTTCTTTTACAGTTTGTCACTCTTTGCTTATGCATAGTTTTCATAAGTTCTATTGTATTTCTTTATTTTCCTGTAAATGCCTGTAAGAAAATGAACCTCAAGATAGTATATGGTGACATATATATATATATATATATATATATATATATATATATATATATATATATAGTGACACACACACACACATATATATACTTTGATAATAAATTTCCTTTGTATTTGACTTTTGAAATTCAATGACTGAGTTGTCATTGTCCATTTTAAACTGTCACAAAATTGTCCATTTAGAGTTGCTTCACCAGAATAAGACCAGTGTCATTGTAAGAATTAATTATATTATTATTTAAACTGTGAATATGATGTAATTGTTGATAGTAAACACAAACATACATAACAGCGCGGAAAGTGGGTGTGGTCAGATAATTTTATTTCTATGGAAAGAATGGGAGAAATGTGCTAGTTTTGGTTAAAAACTAAGAGGGAATCCTGTTCTCCTACTGGTCAAACCTCTGAGATTGGTGAAGTCTGAAACTGAGCTTTCCCAACTAGTTTAATAGCGAAATCACAAAATTGTTTGGATCTTCTTTGAAATTTATCCGTCTTCCAGCTAGAATGCTGCAATGGAAGTAAAAATCCAGAATGTGGATAGGACTAGGAAAAGAATTATGGAAGATTGGGAGCTCAAAGGATTAGAACATAGACCATAAAACAGTAGAGCACTGGAACAGACCCTTTGTGCCAATCCAATTGATGTGTAGGTCAGATACTGATGATTGGTCATAGAGTCATTGAACATGAGTTATAGAGCATGGAAACAGGCCTCTTGGCCAACTCCTCCATGCCAGTCCAGGTGCCTACCTAAGACAGACTAATTTGTTTTCCTGTGGCCTTTATACATTGAGACTTTCCCTATCTGAGTAACTGTCCAAATAACTTTGAGATAAAACAATGAAAACTTACTTATGTCTTGATAAATGTTGGGGAATAACCTGCTCTTGAGAGGTGGGCCAGGAATTGCAACATGTAATTGTGGGTGTGTTTCTCAGATTTACGGAGCCTGGCAGATGACTAGCTGTGAACTTGTCCTAGATTCTGCTGGATTTTGCTGACAGTCCTGCATGGACTTGTTGGCATTTCCCAACTGTGAGCCGCTTAGTCAGGCTGAGAAAATGGAAATGTGGTGAGATCAGACTGATCCAAGAGCCAAATGCCATAGCAGGTTGTAGACCAAGAGCAGCAAGAACTGCTTTCCTAGCATTACAAATCCATCAATCAAGATCCGTGTCTCTTTCCCTAGCAAGCATCCAAGTCATGTCAACCCAACTTGTCAATCAGGTCAGTATTATCCTGATCCAGTCTCCAGCTTCCCATGTGATCCATTGCCTGTCTATGATGAAGCACAGTGTATTGTGTGCAGTTATAATCACATAGCTTTATTAAGCAAGAAAAATTGCAAAAAATGTTCACTATGATATTATGGGACTGATCAGCCTGAGTTGTAGGGATTAAATAGCCAGGGGCTGTATTCCCTGGAGTGCAGATGAGTATTTTACACTCATGAAGGGCATAATTAAGAGGGTGCTCAGAGGCATTTTACCAGGGCAGGGAAGCCTACAACTAGAAGGCATAGGCGAGAGTGTAGTGATTTAAAGGGCTTTTGACCGGCACGTTTTTTCACAGAGAGGTTGGGTATGTCGAATGAGCTGCCAGAAGTGGTAGAAGCAGATAAACTTAAAATGTTTAAAAGCTACGTAGACAAGTACTTTGAATAGGAACATTTCTGAGGGGTAAATGACATAGGCAGACAAACAGGACCATCCTAGGCAGGCACCCTGATTGCTATGGACGGGCTGGGCTGGAGGGCATGTAATGTGTCGTGTAACTCTATAATTCTATGGCTCTATGGCAAATTACCAGGATCTTCCTTATCCTTCAATCCTGTGAGCACCCAGTTTCCAATTATTCCTTTCTCAGTCCTATCCACATCCCACATTTTGTTCCTCGCTGCAGCATTCCCACCGGTAGATGGAGAATAAATTTCAACAAGGATCCAAATTATTTTGTGATTTCACCGCTGACTTGTTTGGGAATGCTCAGTATGGGTCTTCACTTCACTAATCTTAGAGTTTTGAGAAACTCCTTGTTCCAGTTATTGCTCAATTTTGCTGACACTTTTGTATAGGATTTCCAGCATTTCTCAGTAAGTACCTCCAAGTTGTGATAGTAAGGTTTTGCGGAACTTGGCCAGGTGCTACTGGCCGTTCTCCAGCTGCAATCCAACACTGGTCACCCTGAATCCCATTGGAGTCCAAAAGCGAGGCCGAACCTTGCTGAGACTCCCCAGCATTAACTCAGTGGAATCCACTATAGGCCCTACACCAAAATCTATTGCTGGGTTAATGAGACCTTTCACTTTACTGGGGATTGTAGGGTGGGAAGGAAGGAAAGAAGGTATAAGGCAATACACTATTTTTAAAAATCTTTTGTGTTTTGCAATGTCTTTAATTCTTTGGAGGTTTTTTTATAAGTGATTTATTTTGTGTTTAATCATTGATAAACATTTCTGAATATTGGAGACAATCAGTATTTCTGACCAAATTCTGACAGCTAACGAAGTTGGTAGAGGAGGGTGACTGTGAGGAACAGAATTTCTCCTGATCACAGTTTGTTCTAGCCTGGTCACATCACTCCATGATGTTTGTTTGAGGGCCTAATATCATTCCGGTTCACTTGGACCAGTGGAGTCAACTTTTTGGAATGGACTGAGGTACATTTGTGTGGAAGAGGGCATGGAACACTGGGGAGAGGCCAACTTCAGAGGAAAAAAAGTTCATTTATTCACATCATAGCATTATAAATGTGATTATTCCAAGAGATTGGAAGTGTCTGATTTTGCTGTTTGAAGATTCATTCGGGAAAAGACATCATGTATTTACAAAGCATCTCATTCTGGTGCAATACTTGGTTCAGATATTGAGATCACTTGGGCCTTTCTTTTTCCTTTCCCAACCTTGCCGGATTCTGTTGACCATTCTGTCTACACATGGAATTATGAGAACTAGCTTTAGAGTCAGCACAATGCATGGAATCACCATGGACAGGAGGTACGTTGGTGGAAGTCCCCACCTGTAGAGTGAGGTATAGAGAAATTTATTCCACCCAAGTAAAGCAGTATGCAACGTGCACAGCAACAACGTGACATGACCCAGCTTTGACTGTAAGAAAAAGAAAAAATACTTTAGACAGGGTTATTATGCCTTTATATAAGGCACAAAACCATAATAAGATCATGTATGCTTCTCATTATAAATAAACACAAATAAGTTCAACTCCAGAAACAATTTCGGTAAAAGAAAATTTTGTTTACCAAATGCTTCTTTTTAACTTATAATCAGCTGCCCGACACTGACCTGCAAATATGCCTAGCACTTATGTGATCAACCATCTGAATTCAGGTGATAAAGTTTATAATTTGACTTCTGAAGGTTATTTCTAAGTTAAAGGCAGGAATATAGCCCACCTGGGAATTGTACAGGGAAGCTTTAATAAATTAACAATTGCTGGAAGTCGTCGGGATTTAGTTGCCAGGCCCTTCGAGCTGAGGCGCAGGTGACTCCCACTAGAGATCAAGGGAAAGATCTTTGGCACTATTAAGTTTTCAAGTTGTGTGTATGGGGTTTGAAGGAGCTGTTGGAAATCACTGTTTTTGTTTGTAATACTTTTTATAAGATTTGTATTTTTTAACAAACTCATGTATTTTTCACACTGTCTGGCAGAAAGTAGTATAGCAGCTAAGCTAACGGTTTATCACCTTTCTCATTTTTCATTGTTTAAGTGTTAGCATATTACCCATGTGAAGTAATTGTTTTAGTTATATTGCCCATTCATAAATTCATTCCTATCTCAGGAATTTCTTTAATTTTATCTATAAAGGTTAGAGTTTTTAGGAAGAGCCATCTTTTATTTTTTATATTCCTTTGTCTTACATTTCTCAGCTGTTTATTTAGCTTGCTTAGTATTTCTATGTTTGTTTGTACTTTAAAATAAACTGAGATCTTGGAATTAAGGCTGCTCATCCATCTAGTCCATGCCAAATGATCAAAACTGCCTACTCTCATCGACCTGCCCTCCATACCCCTGCTAACCATGTACCTATCCAAACTTCTCTGAAATGTTGAACTCAGGCTTGCATGCAGCACTTGCTCTACTGGCAGCTGATCCACACTCTTACCATCCTCTGAAGAAGTTTCTCCTAATGTTCCCCTTAAACTTCTCACTTTTCACCCTTGACCAATGACCTCTAGTTGTAGTCTCATCCAACCTCAGTGGAGAAAGCCTGTTTGAATTTACCCTGTCTATACATTCATAACTTTATATACTTCTATCAAATCTCCCTGCTTTCTTCTACATTCCAAGGAACGAAGTCCTAACCTATTCAGTCTTTCATTATAACTCAGGTCCTCCTGTCCTTGTGAATTTTCTCTGCACTCTTTCAACCTTGCTTGCATCTTTCTTATAAGTAGGCGATCAAAACTGCACACAATAATCCAAATTAGGATCACCAACATTTTATACAACTTCAACATAACATCCCATCTCCTGAACTCAATACATTGATTTATGAAAGCATATGTACCAAGAGCTTTCTTTATGACCCTATCTACCTGTGGTGCCACTTTCAATGAATTATGGACGTGTATTGCCAGATCCCACTCCTCAGTGCCCTACCGTTCACTGTGTAAGACCTATCCTGGTTACTCTTACCGAAGTGCAACACCTTACACTTATCTGCATTAAATTCCATCTGATATTTTTCCACGCACTTTTCCAGCTATCCAGATCCCACTGCAAGCTCTGATACTTTCTCACTGTTCACTACATCCCCAGTCTTGGTGTCACCCGCAAATTTGCCGATCCAGTTGACCGCGTTATCATCTTGACAAACAGCAACAAACCCAGCATCGATTCCTGTGACGTTCCACTTGTTTACAGGCCTCCAGTCCATTTTACTACCTCGTCTTGAATGCCAAGTGACTAAACCTGCTTAACTAACTTACCCATGTGAGACCTTGTCAATTACCTTGCTAAATTCCATGTAGACAACAATCACTTCCTTGCCTTCATCGACTTTCCTGGTAAATTCCTTGAAAAACTCTGTAAGACTGGTTAGACATGACCTACTATGCACAAGGACATGCTGAATATCCCTAATCAGTCCATGTCAATCCAAATAATCATCTATCTGGTCCCTTAGAATACCTTCCAATAATTTTCCCACTACTGATGTCATGCTCACTGACTATAATTTCGTGGTTTATTTTTAAAACCTTTCTTAAACAGTGGAGCAACACTGGCATTCCTCCAATCCTCTGGTACTTCACCTGTCGCCAGGGGCGATTTAAAAATCTCTGCTGGGCCACCTGCAATTTCTGCACTTGCCTCCTATCGGGTTTGAGGGAACATCTTGTCAGACCGTGGGGATTTATCCATCCTAATTTGCCTCAAGACAACAAAGACCTCCTTCTCTGTAATCTGTATATTGAAAAAAATGTGGGGAGAAAAATGGGATTGGTGTAAATAGATGTCTGATGATCAGTGCAGACTCAGTAGGATGAAGAGCCTGTTTCAATGTTGCCTCTAACTAACTCCATTTAGATCCTGGAAGATACGTCGCTCAATGTGTTGATTAACTTCCGATTGTTAGACTTTTACTACTCTTGGCTGATTGGGTGGCATGGTAGCCTAGAGGTTAGCACAACTCTTTGCAGTATCAGCAACCTAATTCCAATTCCCGCTGCTGCCTGTACATTCTCCCCCTGACCGTGTGGGTTATCCACAGGTGATCCGGTTTTCTCCCAGAGTCCAACGATATACGGTTGATAGGTTAATTGGTCACTGTAAATGTTCCTGTGATTAGCCTGAGGTTAAATCAGGGGTTGCTGGGCACTTCAACTCGAAGGGCCAGAAAGAGCCTATTCCACGCTGTATCTCAATAAATAATAAAATAGAGAAATAAAAATCCTGCTTGTATTGCACCTATAAGCTTTATCTTACTCTATAGCTACTAAAGATGAGATTCAATGCTTTCTCAATTTCACCCATTTTTTAATGATATTGAAGGCTGTTCAGCCTATCAAGTCTGCACCATCTCTCAGAACAATCCATTAACCCTATATTCTCACTTACTTCCCCATAACCTAATAAACCTCATTACATTCCCCTGATTTTCTTACCACTCAACCATAACAAGTAAATGATCATTTATGGTGGCCAATTAGCCTGCCAAACAACACATCTTTTTGGCATGGAGCATTTCTTTCTTTCCATATTTTCTTTTTGGATGTGGGAGGTAGCTGGAGCACTAGGGAGACCTACCCTGTTATGTGGAGAATGTACACACTTCGCACAGTTGTCACTGGATGTCAGGGGAGCTGTGAGCCAGATGCATTTGATTAAAAAAGGTATTTTGAGAAATAAACCTGAATTCTCACCAAGGGCAGTTTTATATTTATGCTCTGCTTTATTTGACCAGCTGTAATATAATACATTAAAATGGAAATTAATAATCATCTGTAACAACTAACAAAGTACCTGTACAAATCTGAATTCTCTCCAGTTCATAGTGTTGCTCACAGATGGCAGGGAGGTTATTCCAAGCAAAAGGAAGACTGAAAAGCCCAGGATTCCAGATGCATAAAATGCATCACTTCGCCAGGTCCAGACCATCTTAAGTTCTGAGGACGAGTTCTTTTTCACCTGGATGGCAATCAAGAAATAAACTGTTATAGCTTTACAGTATGATACCTTCTCAGATGGAAACAAATTCACTTCAAATAGGCTAGGATATTAGGATATTGCAATGATTAATTAATACTTTCCTCTCACAGGATTACAGGAATCATTTAGCTTACTTTTAGCTCACCTAGTTACAAGTTAAAATGAGCATTTTTCATAAAGATATCCATGTTTACAACAGCTGGAAGACAGGGGTTGACTAAGGATAGTCAGCACAGCTTACTGTTTGGGCGTTCATATCGTTCAAACTTGATTGAGGTTCTTAATGATATGAGGGAAGTAGATAGGCTAGGTGTATAGATTTCAGTAAGAGCTACATGGAATCCAGGGAGAGCTGGCTTATTGGTTACACAATTGGCTTTATAGTAGGAAGCAGTGGGTAATGGTGGAAAGTTACTTCTTGCACAGGAGACTTTTTACCAACAGTGTGTTTCAGGGATCAGTGCTGGGCCTTTGTTGTTTGTCATCTATATCAAAGATTTAGATAAGAATTTGGTTAGTAAGTTTGGAAACAAGACTAAGATAGGTAGTATGGTGGACATCTTCAGAAACCTATTGCAGTAGGTTAGTTTTCATAGAATATAAAATAGTACAGACCTTTCAACCTGCTCCACAATCAATCTAACCCTTCCACTCCACACAGCCCCCCATTTTTCTTTCATCGCTATGGCATTCATAAGAGTCGCTTAAACGCTTCTAAAGTATCTGCCTCTACCACCATTCCTGACAGCGTGTTCCACACTCCAACCACTCTGTGTAACTTACAGGGGGATCTTGATCAGCTGTTATGTGCACCGAGGAACGGGAAATAAGTATGAGGTGTTGCGTTTTGGGAAGTCAAATCCAGGTAGGTCTTTTACAGTGAACAACAGGGTCCTGGGGGATTTTATAGAACAAAGGGAACTTGCAATACAAGGACATAGTTCTCTGAAAATGGAGTCACAGGTAGACAGAGTAGTGAAGGCTTTAGGCATGCTGTCCTCCCTATGACAGGGAATTGAGTTTATAAGTTGGGGTGTCGAGTACGCTGGCTAGACTGCACTCGGAGAATTGTATTCAGTTTTGGTTACCTAACTGTAGGAAAGATGTTAGTGAACTGGAAAGAGTGCAGAAAAGATTTATAAGGATGCTGCCAGGACTTGAGTGGCTGAGTGATAGGAACAGACTGAAAAGTGATTTTATAGAGGTGATTAAAATAATGAGGGGCATAGATGAGGTGAATGTACTCCCTCTTTTCCCTACGGTTGGGGAATCAAGAACTAGAGCGCATAGGTTTAGATGAGAGGGGAAAAGTTTTACAATAACTTGATGGGCAACTATTTTATACAGTAAGTGTATGTAAGTGGAATGAACTGCCAGATGAAGTGGTTGATTCAGATATAATAACAACTTCAAGAGAAAGTTGGACAACTACATGGATCAAAAAGCTTTACAAAGTTGTCAAACAGAGGAAAGGAGTTCAGGTTGTATGCAGCATTTTTTGTGCCTCATAACACTGTGCCAACAATGTGTGGAGCTGCAGGAGATGGCTGAGGTTTTTAATGTCCATTTCTCCTTGGTGTTTACTAAGGAGAATATTATGGAGGCCATAGAAAGGGGAGGAATAAGTAATGAGATCTGGGACATACTCATATTATGAGGAAGGAGGTTTCTACAGCCTTAAAGTGCATTCAGGTAAGAAAATAACCAGGGCCTAACCAAATGCATCTCTAAGCCTTATGGGAGGCCAGGGAAGAAATCATAGAAGACCTTGTAGACAATTGCTTCATCCTTAGCTATTGGTGCAATTCTGTAAGGCTGGATGGTAGCTAATGTTTACACGTACAAACAAGCTGGATGAACTCAGTAGGTCGGGCAGCATCCGTTGAAAGGAGCAGTCAACGTTTCGGGCCGAGACCCTTCGTCAGGACTGAAGAAGGAGGGAGCAGGGGCCCTATAAAGAAGGTGGGGGGAAGGTGCAGGTGAAAAACCAATCAGAGCAAAGATCAATGGGTGGAGGAGGGGAAGCAGGGAGGGGATAGGCAGGAGAGGTGAAGAAGGAGTGTAAGGGGAAAGCACTATGTGTAGTAGAAGAAGGCAGAATCATGAGAGGTGATAGGCAGCTAGAAGAGGAGACAGAGTGAAAGTGGGTTGGGGGAAGGGAGAGGGAGGGAATTACTGGAAGTTGGAGAATTTGATGTTCATACCAAGGGGCTGGAGACTACCCAGATGGTATATGAGGTGTTGCTCCTCCAACCTGAGTTTTGCCTCATCATGGCAGTAGAGGAGGCCATGTATGGACATATCCAAATGGGAATGTGAAGCAGAGTTGAAGTGGGTTGCAACCGAGAGATCCTGTCTGTTGTGGCGGACGGAGCGGAGGTGCTCGACAAAGCGGTCCCCCAATCTGCATCAGATCTCGGTGATGTAGAGGAGGCTGCACTGGGAGCACCGGATGCAATAGATTACCCCAACAGACTGATATAACAGGCAACATAGCTAATGTTGTTTTTCATTGCTCAAGGAATAAGCAAGGACAAACCAGGGAACTGCAGACTGGTGTGACTGACTGCACTTGTAGAGAAGTTACCGGAGGGAATTCTGAGGGACAATATCCACCATTACTCAGAGAGTCAAGGTCTGATCAGTAACAGCCAGCATTATTTTATGCATGAAAATTTATATCTGATGAATATCTTGGAGTTTTTACAGAGTTTTTAATTAAGGAAACAGATGATAGTAGCGGGTAGTGCCTTGGATGTTGTCTATATGTACTTTAGTAAGGCATTTGACAAGGTTCTACTTGGCAAGCTAATCTGGAAGATTAGGTTACATGAGATTTGGGGTAAACTTGTGAGGTAAATTCAGAATTGGCTTGATAGTCAGATGCAGAGTGTGATTGTTGAAGTTTGATTCCCTAACCGAAGAACTGTGACTAATGGGATGTCCCAAGGGTTTGTGTTGGGACATTGTTTGTTTAGTTTTTATGTAAATAATTTTGATGTGAGTGCACATGGCACAATTAGCAAGTTTGCTGATTATACTATATTAGAGGCACTTATCATAGTGAAGCAGATTGCAATGAATTACAAAAAGATTATGATCTGTTAGCAAATGGTTTTACTACTTTGATAGCAGTGAAGTGATAGATTTTGAATGTCAGACCAGGATAGGATCTATATGTTGAATGTCAGGGCATTAAGGAGTATAATGAAACATAGGGACCTGGGAGTACATGTACACAGTTTAGTGAGAGAAGACAGACATGGAAGAAGGCAGTTAGCATCCTGACCTTCAGTTGACGCCCTGAGTTTAGAAGTTGAGACGTTCTGTTGCAGTTATATTAAACCTCTTAGAAGTTTATAAAATCACAAGGAGTCATAGTCTTTTTTTCCCCCGATGTTGGAGAATCCAAAACTAGAGGACACAGATGCAAGATAAGAAGGAGAGATTTAAAAGAGAGCTGAGAGGTAACTTCTTTACATGGAGGCAGTGAGTACCTGGAATGGGCTGCTGGAGGAACATGAGAACATAAGAAATAGGAGCAGGAGTAGGCCATCTGGCCCATTGAGCCTGCTCCACCATTCAGTAAGACCATTCAGTAAGATCTGGTGACTCATCTCCATCTGCCTGCCTTTTCCCCATTAATTCCCCTTCTATGCAAAAATCTGTCCAACCTTGTCTTAAATATATTCACTGAGGTAGCCTCCAGGGCTTCATTAGGCAGAGAATTCCACAGATTCCCCAATCTCTGGGAAAAGCAGTTCCTCCTCATCTCTGTCCTAAGTCTACTCCCCCGATTCTTGAGGCTAGATCCCCTGTGGTTGAGTGGTTGTGAAGATACAATTGCAATACTGTAATTAAGAGGCATTTGGATAGATACATGGAGGGGAAGGACTTTGACGGATATGGGTCAAACGTGGGGCTGGCAGGGAGGATGTTGTGGTTGGCATTGACCAGTTGGGCCAAAGGGCCTGTTTTTTGTGCTGTATTACTCCATAATGCTTTGTCTCCATGCCACTCTTTCAAAAGTCAGGGTGACATGAATTAATTGCCTAATGGGGGCTTCAAATAAATGAACAGTCCTGAACAAAATAAAGCCAGTGTTTTGTTTTTCAAAGGCAGTATTGAATACCTTTATATTCAGTTTGCATTCTAAATGAAATACTACCTCTCAATCTCAATGCTGAGCATTATGTGGAGTAGATTGTGATTTTGTGCCATAGTGGAAGACTGGTGATCCTGACAATCTTACAGCTCCCCTTATTTTCATTAGCCTGATCACAGATGAATAGTGACTATGCCATAGAGTGGATAAACTGCACAATGGAATCTCTGCGAACCTCCTGCTTGATTTCCAGTAGTCTAACAGTAGAAATGCAATGACATCGGGAATCTTTAGTATAATCACAAACCAAAAACGAAGAAACACTGATTTCTTTTCTCTAAGAAAGGAAATATTGAGAGTATTTAGGGATACATTATGAAAATAATGACTATGGCATCGTTTTAAGGGAAATGTTTCAGTTTTCGTGTAAGCAGGAAAGACATTCAATTGTTTCACCATTGTGTCCAGAGTTAACAATGGAGCTAAAACCTGACACAGAACAATGCTCAGCGAACAAAAGATTTAAAAAAAAACAAAGTGTTTGGAACATTATGAAGCTGCACGCAAGGGAAGGAGAGTTGTGTTTGGGTACATATGCAACTCCAAAATAATATCAGAGTGGCAGCAGATCGTGCTGTCACCTCAACATAGTAGCTCAATCCTATAACATTAGTTTCAACTCATGTTTTCACTATATGCCACATGTAAATAAAAATGCATTGAAAATGCTCGATGTGAGCCTAAACCGTCTTACACTACAGCACATAGTTGGTGCGTTCATCCCAGTTGTCTTTGCATGGCTTGAAGGCAAAGTCACTCAGGTTACGTTGCACGTTGCCCATGGATTACAAAGGTTATTCTTGCTCATAAGAACATAAGTAGGGAGTCATCCACTCATTTAGTTCATCTAGATCCCAAACACTTGGCCCATTCTAACCACCTTAGCACCAGCTGCAAAACCTGCACATTTGCGGGATTTGTTTATAAATTATAAGGCTTTTAAAACATGGAATGCTTGAGATTGAAAAGAAAATTGTGTTCAACCTATGATCTTTAGTAGAGTCATAGACTCTTAGTAGCATCATCAAGTGCTCATGATTAAGCACTCTTGTAAGCGATGATTTTTCATAGAAGCTTCTCAAATGCAGTTCTGAGGACCTCAAGAGTGAGATGGTTTCTGCAAATATGTTTGAGCTGATGGAATAATGGAAAGACAATCATACACCTGTCACTTTTACAAGACAGTTTCCAGAATTTCCAAACTGTATGTCCAAGAGATTATTAGGGCAATAACTCACAAAGGAAAATTTTAAGGTTACAAATGCCTTTGGAAATGTTCTGAAGATCAGACCGATGCAACACCTACACAATATTCCCAAAAGTGGATTGGGATTCTGTCTGTACTTGGAGGATTGTGTACATACCTGAACTATGCCTATTACAGCCTTTCCTGAGTATGCCAGTACATGTAAGACCAGAGATGGGCAATCAAAAGATAGCAATGCAGAGACTGAACCTGCACCGGATGAGTGTTACCTCAACCTTCATAAGTTCAAAGGGATCATTTTAGGTAGGTTACCATGTTCTTCTTGGGCACTAGTATGATTGAAGCCTGCTCGAAGAAGGTGGTTGCCTCAGACTGCCAAAGCAGTCATTAAACACTCCAGTCAGTTGAATAACACAGGGTTTCAGTACTTGGCCAGGTACCCCGTCTGAATCAGATGCTTTCTGTAGGTTCACTATCCTAAAGAATGCTTTCATGTGCACCAGTGACTGAAGTCACAAGGTTGGTGGGTGCTGTGGGATATTGTAAAGGTCCCTCCATATTCTGTTGAGGCATTGATAAAGTGGGCAGGCAGCATCTTTTTCCCAGAATGGCAATGGCTAAAATGAGAGAACATAGTTTTAAAGTGATTGGAAGGATGTACAGTATATCAGAGACAGGTGCATTAAGGACATTTAAGAGACTCATAGATAAGTACATGGGTGAAGAAAAATGGAGAGCTATGTGTGAAGTAAGGGTAGATTGATCTTGGAGCAGGTTAAAAGGTTCAGCACAACATTGTGGCCAAAGGGTCTATACTGTGCTGTACTGTTCTAGATACCTTAACTTGGCTCACACTACTCCAACATGAACCCAACCCCATGTTTCCTAGTTTTTGTATGTACTTTGGAGCCATGAGTCCTGAGCAACCTTTGATGAATGATCATCAACATGAAGAGTTAACTGAGACTCTCTGCAGATTAGATGTCAGAACCAACAAATCGCTTTCTTCTTTCTCTCGCTAAAATCTGAGGTTTCCTGCTCTTCTCCTTCCTCTGCACTTTCTTCTCATGCCAAAACCCCCAAAGACTTGAAATTTTCATGAATCCTGAAGGACAGTTCATCAAGGGCCACCAGCATCTTCGCTGTATGGGCCATTCTGCATAATAACAGGAGTTTCTGCTATTGAAAAGAGGTCATCTGCTATCAAAGGGCAGGAAATGAGGTTAATGTAAATGAGCTCAAAGCAAGTGATACTAAATCAGAACAGCTCTTATCCCCATCTTGTTCCCATTCTATTTCTTCTTTGATAGTTATTCCAAACTCCAGGTTCTCTAATAAGGAGGTCTGTAAGGGAGCTATCTCTGACTTCTCAGATTTTCTCCCTGGGTTATTGTCCTCAGACTCTAATGTCCTACAGCAACTAGAATGATACCACAGTTCGACCCATTCAATTCACCTTACTACACCATCCTGACAGAATAATATTTAAGACAATACTAAAATACAATAAAGGAACAAGCCTTACCTCTTCTGCAACATATTTAACATATCTCCAGTAAACTGAGTACCTAAGTGATGCGATCAATGAATAGAATACATGAAGAAAACCATATGCAAATGCCACAAGTCCAAGCTGCTTTCGGCACAGCATCCACTTGTCAAGCCAGTCAGGAAATCTCTTATACTTTGTCCCTCTGTAGAGCTGGAGGAATGCAGCAATCACTCCTGGCAGGTAAACCAGCCCAAGGAGAATGAGAGAGACAACTGGAAAAATCGTATTGGGTATGGAAACCATCAACAGATAGGAATTATCCTTATTCTTTTCCACATAAGGATGGATCACCTTAATCACCAAACAATATAAGAAGAAGAATATTGTGAGACCAGCTGTTATAATAAATGGTAACCTCCACATTGGGAAGAGCTGTAGTGGGTAGTTCTCTATTTCTTTAGCTGCTAGAAGAGACCCCTGGTCTAAAGGAGTGAGGCCTAGACTCCTGGCAACATCCATCACCTTCTGTTTGGATTTAGTGTCGTCGCCACAGACGAAGACCTGAAACAAAGTGCAATTGCTTTTACTTCTGATGGAGAGGCAAGAGCTACAATTCAATATAATTAGCACTACTGGTGAATTTTATTATAAAAATAGATTATCCATGTAGATAACATTCTTCATATAGTCAGTAGAGCTGTCTGTGATCTTACCTGACTGTTGGCATCCAGGCTGCCTGACTGAAGGGCCCAGGCAGAAACTGTGTTAAATCCCTTCACCACAATTGCTTTGGGGACCAGCTGAGAAAGATACTGAGCATTGGACTCAGGGTACTGATTCATTTTGAGGTTGTTGCTCACATCCACCAGCACTTTACCATCTAATAAATTGGACAGAGCTGGGAGAAAATCATAGTTCTCCCTGTGAACTGCCAGGAAAATGATGTTAGATTCTTTCAGGGCTTCAGCATGGGTAGTGACTTGAGCTCCACTTGGTAGCAGGGTGGAATTTTTTGGGTTTCGGCTGCCATATACCACTGGGTACCCTGACTTGAGCAGCCTCATACCCAAAGATCGGCCAAAGTCCCCAGTGCCAAAAATGCAGACTGCCTCCTGCTTATGGTCCAACCTTCTTCTGCTGGTCGTCTGATGAAGTGGGATCATGTTTGATGAATTGATGTCCAACTCTGAAAAATATAGAAGAAATTTCCTATTTGTTATTTTTCTTCAGATATGCCAAACATCAATTCTGTAGTTTTATGTTGTACAATTATGCTTGGTATGAAGTTATCCAATATTCAGTAATATTTTTAATTCATTTTCTCAGCTACAACATGATAGGCAGTAATATCCTTACTTCTTATGATCGGTAGGAGCACATTAGGCTTCATTCCTCCCCTTATTTCCTTGTAATCTCTGTAAAAATCTCACACACATAACTATCAAGGTACTTGCCACATATAGAACATTGTGTGATTTTTCTTAACCCCATCTGCCAAATGCATCATACACCCTCTCTCTGTCCCCCTAATTTCACTCTGAAGAGCTAATGTTTTTAGAATCATCAAGGGATTTACTCATCTCCAATCACGTGAACTCAATGTATGCTTCCTTCTTTCTCTTGTCCAGAAACTCAATATCTCTCATCAGCCCAGGTACCTTAAATTTGCCAGGTTTATCCTTCACCTAACAAGAACATGTTGCCCTAGATTATTGATATCACACTCTTAAAAGCCTCTCTCTTGCCATTAGTTCCATTCTTTTCAGACAGATATACTGAATTGACCTCTGCTAGATTTTGCCTAATTACTCTCAAATTCACCCTGCTTTAATTTAGGGTTCTAACCTGTAGACCTGTCTAAAGTATCTTTAAACTAATAGAATTACGGTCAAAAGAGCCAAAGAGCTCCTTGACGTTCTATTACTTGCCCTGACTTGTTCCCTAGGAGAATGCCCAGTACTGTACCGCCCAAGTAGAGCCTTCTGTTTCTTGACTCGAGAAACCTTCCTGGCCACATTGCGCAAATTTCATCCTGTCCATGTCCCTAATACTCTGTGTAGTCCAGTCAATACTGGGGAAACTTAAATCTCCCACTAATACAACCCTATTAAGTATGAGCAATCTCTCTACACACCTGAGATGAAAAATATCTGCAGATGCTGGGAATCCAAGCTACACACACAAAATGCTGGAGGAACTCAACAAGCCAGGTAGCATCTACGGAAAAGAGTAACAATCGACATTTTGGGCTGGGACCCCTTTATCAAGTTCTGATGAAGGTCTCAGCCTGAAACATCGACTGTACTCCTTTCCTCCAGCATCTTGTGTGTGTTTCTCTACACACCTGTTTCTCAAGTTTCTGCTGACTGTTTGGGGTGGGGTTTATAATACAGTTCCACTGGAATGACCCTCCACTTCTTGTTTTCTAAGTTCTATTCATATGGCCTGACTGGAAAACCGTCTCAGAATGTTATCTGTCTGCACTGCTTTCAGGTCCTCCTGTTGTCAAAAAGACAACACAGCCCCTCGCTTAGCTATAGCTCTGCCACACCTGTTGCACCTGAATGCTGGAATACTGAGCTGCCCATCCTGTCCTTCTCTCAGCCTTGTTTCTGTTACAGCACCCCAGGCCTCAGAGTCAATCCATGCTCTGAGTTCTTACCTGTTCAACCTCTTGCCTTGAAATAAACACAGTTGAACTGGGTATTCCTTCCCCTGACCCTGGCTTTCCTGATTACTAAACTTGCTCTCCCTGGCTACTGCGATAGTCCTTGACATCCTTCTGCTCAGACTCCCCCCACCACCCACCTCGCCTATTTAGTTTAAACTCTCCCATTTAGCACTACCTAACTTTTCCACAAGGATATTGGTCCCTCTCTGGTTTAAGTGTAACCCATCTTCTTGAGCTGGTTGCTTCTCCCCCAGAAGGGATCCCAACGGTTCAAGAACATGAAGTCCTGCCCTCTGCACCACATCCTCAGCCACACATTCATCTGGGCTACTGTTCTATGTCTGACCTCTCTAGCATGTGAGTAATCACTACCCTCAAGGTCCTGCTTCTTAACGTCTCACTTAACTCCCTACATACTCATCAATGACCTCGGACACCTACTTAAAGTTGATGAATGTACCTTTATGTAACCAATTATGTAACTTCTAATTTTTTGCTCTTTATCCCCTCCCCAGGCCCCGCCAGCTGGCACAAACTTCCTGCAAGTTTTAAAACTATAAAGAAATCTGGAAAGCACCATCTCCTTGGTAGTATTTCTGAATATCGGTGGAAATCAACCTCAATCAGGAAAATGATTCACTTAAATTCCACTGATGGAGCATGTAGTGTATTTAATATTACCGTAATATTTGAGTAACCTTGTAAATACTTTGCTTGATTGGTCATTTTTGCTTGTTTAAATAATTATGAGTTATATGTAAAATTATGTTAATTGCATATGTAATCACACTACCAGCAGGCTTCGTTTAAAGTAAACACGGTTGGACCTGCATTTTGGATTTCTGTGTGTTCATTTGAACTAGTTAATATTTTTAAAATTACAAAACATAACATTGGTGATGAATGAACCTGAGATAGCTGTCAACCTGTTGAAGTGCAGTGAAACATTTCATGTTCAAAGGAGTGAGCTGCCAGGCACGGTGAATGGCAAAACAGCCGGCACATGGAGAGATAGGTCAAGTTAAAAAAAAAGCAGAGCCACAGGTGTTCTTTGGAAGGGAAGACATAATTGAGTTTAACAATAGGTAGTAAATTGAGGAATATATGTGTTCATTAAGTGTGAGTATCAGGTAATAATAATCATAAGAAAAAAGCAAAAATAGCTGGCTATGTCATAAAAATTGACATATTTGATTACACAGAAGAAAATTGAAATATGTATACTGAGTTAATTCAGCAATATTCTCAAGCAAATGAAAGAGCCAACAAGTACAAATTTTGCTGAGTTCATTGAGCTTAAAGGCATATAGTTTGCTTAGATATTCAACTGCTCCAACCAGACTAGCAGAAATTAGCTTTGCTGATATTGTAAAAGCAATTAGAACATTTAGAACCAAAGCGATTGTTGATTGTAGAATGCTTTGAGTTTCATAAGCAGAATAAGCAAAAGGAAGGGAAGCTGAATGTAAGTGATTGTCTGAGCATTGTCAATTTGGTAATGGTTTTAATGATACACTGAGAGATCATTTAGTTTGTGGAATCTTCAAAGAAAGCATTTAAAACAGCTTCAAACTGAAGCACGACTTACAGTCAAAAGAGCTTTTGAAATCACTGTTTCAATAGAAACCACAGACAAGTGTTTGAGTTACAGTCAGGAATAAAAGTGAGTATGAATAAAATTGCAGTATCAAAACAGAAAACAGCTGGCTTAACAAATTATGTTACCATTGTGGCAGGAGCTCACATACAAATGCAGATTTAAAGATGAAACCTGCAGAAAATGCAAATGAAGTAGGACAAATTGATAGAGCATTTTGGGCAGAAAAAAATAAATGGATTACTCAGGGAAGCAAAAAAAGCTAAAATATCAAGTTACAGTTTCAAAAACAGCACTAACCTGTATGCTGTTGATGAAAAATCTGCTAATAGTGAGAATGATACAAATCTGTGCAGCCTTCGGATTTATAGTGTGAAAAATAACAACAGGTAAGCAAGATGGCTTACCCCAGAAGTGAATGGCAATTTAATTTAAATGGAATTGGACACTGCTTCAGCTGTTTGACTTATTGCACAAATTGAGTTTGAATGGCATTTCAAAAATCTGGCCTTCAGATATTCAACTAAGAACCTATACTGGAGAAAAGATAACTCCTGTGGGAATGATACTTACAACAGTGAAATATAATAACCAACGTGCCACATTAAGTGTGAATGTGGCAAAAACAGGATGGCCAACGTTGTGGGGGCATGATTGGCTAAGAAAATCACAACTTGCATGCTCTGTCCCCTGCAATGAAGCCATGTGAAAGTGCATTAGGAAAGGTACTGGATGATACCACAACTTTTCACATGCTGAACAACATGAAGTGTTGCCAAACAGGGGTCAAGCAGACGTTGGTGTCAACCTCTGTACCTCTGGCTGGAAAGCATATTGGACCAAGGAAGGGCCATACTGCTCATGAATTTTGAAAGCAATAGTCCGACTACAACAGTTTTTATAGGCAACGTATGTGAGGAAGCACCTGATGTGTTAATCAGGCAGTTACTTGTGAAATGTTTTATGCTGAAATAGAGTTCAAGGAACTTCAGGAAGGTGGTAAACATTTGGCCTTTGTGAGCATAAAGAACCAGAATCTACTCTGTGTGCATTCAGGTTATTGCATGAACTTCAATTGTGAGACCAAAAGCTGATTGGTCTGATGCACAGACCAAAGCCCAGCTGGATGAATGGAAGGCCAAAAAGAAAGGAGGCAATGGAGATACAAAAACAGATGATTCTTAGATGATATTCTGGATGAGGAAACCAAGAGGAGAAATCAGATCATAAAGGGAGCAATAGAAGCGTTAATACAAGAATACTCTAATTAACAAATGCATCTTCCCAAGATCAAGATGCATAAACTTGAAGAAGAAAGATATCTAGAACTGTCTGAACTGCTTCCTGCAGTCTCAGAGTCAATACCTACAACCACCACAGAGGAGGTCTCAGAACCTTAGACTGTTTTCAAAGCAGCAAGTTTCAATGGCCAAGCAGAGTGATCTCACTTGTCAGGAAAGATGTTATCCCACAAGAGCAAGAAATGCTCCACATCAATTAAGTCTTTAGACCTGAATGGGACAATTCAAAATTTGCTATGCTGTGTATTTCTGTTTACAGTAGTTGTATTATTTATTATACTGTGTACGCAGTTGAGATGCATTCTCCATTGAATTGGATTTTATAGCTAAGCAGGGAGGAATGTTGTGTATTTAATGTTCTAGTAACATTTGAGTAATCTTGTATATGTGTATATTGTTCGATTAATCATTCTAGTTTGTTTAACTGCAGACTCCTGTGTGTTCCTTTGAATTAGTTTAATATTTTGAAGTTACAAAATATTATCGGGAATTTGTCATGTAATTAAATGTTTATTTAAGCAATCCAGACTGCAGAGATTTAAAGGTTTATAATCTTAAAGCTTAATCTTAAAATATTCTGCTTTAATAAGTGATGTATCTTTAACAGCATGCAAATACGAATTTTGGAAGATGTCTTTTTTTTGCAAATAGCCTGCAATTCACTTTGATACAAGGATATGAGATAATTCCTTTCCTTTTTCAGTAAATGTGAGCAATCAGCTTTTATTTTATGGGAAATGCAAAGGAACCCGATGTTCGGATGGAGCCGGGACAGATTGAAAAGGTCAAAGTGTTGGGACCCAAGGCGAGGTAAGGGCTGATTAAAATCGCTACTCCACAACGTTTACTAGGCTCTGTGCACTGTTTGCTTGTGGTTGCTGTTTACATGAAGTTTCTTTTTCTTTGCAAATTGGGTGTTGGATGGTCTTTGTTACGGGTTATTTTATTGTTTTAATTTCTTATGGACATGATGTGGTTGTTTTATTCTCTGCATGTTGGGTGTTAAACAGTCTTCTTTATATATATATGGGGTTTGTTTCTGGCTATCTTTGTTTCATGTCTGGCCGCCTGTCTTGGACATATGATATATAGACTCGTGCACACAAACACATACAACATACATCAGGTGCACATTTTACTAACACACATTTCAAGCACCTTTCAGTTTGGCAGGGTGTGCTTGTTTAAACAAAGAGCCTTTTGATCATTTAGCTGCTGAGAACTTCAGCCAATGGGTGCCTTTGTGGTCAGACTATTGACATCAATCCATTTTCTCAAGCACCTCAGTTTTTGCAGTCACAACAGCAAGTGTAAGTCTGTTATCTCTGCATAGTGAAAGACATTCTTTGCCCAAATGGAGACAAGTTTCAACATTTATGCTGTGTCAGGAGTTATCTGGAAAGAAAAGAAATCCAATGACATTTCACATCAAAATTCAACATTCTATTGCCTTTCCTGTTTCATAGAAAACATACAGCACAAAACAGGCCCTTCGGCCCACAAAGCTGTGCGGAGCGTGTCCTTACCTTAGAACTACTTTTTTACCCATAGCCCTCTATTTTCTAAGCTCCACGTAGCCATCCAGGAGTCTCTTAAAAGACATTGTTTCCGCCTCCACCACCGTCACCGACAGCCCATTCCACACACTCACCACTCTCTGCATATAAAACTTACCCCTGACATCTCCTCTGTACCTGCTTCCAAGCACCTTAAAACTATGCCCTCTCATGCAAGCCATTTCAGCCCTGGGAAAAAGCCTCTGACTACCTACACAATCAATGCCTCTCATTATCTTGTACACCTCTATCAAGTCACCTCTCATCCTCCTTCGCTCTGCGGAGAAAAGGCTGAATTCACTCATCCTATTCTCATAAGGCATGCTCCGCAATCTGGGCAACATCTTTGTAAATTTCCTCTGCACCCTTTCTATGGTTTCCATGTTCTTCCTGTAGTGGGGTGACCAGAATTGAGCACAGTACACCAACTGGGGTCTGACCAGGGTTTCACTTCCTTAATATGTACATGGGCTTCAATGTGCTAGTTCTGTATTGCTGTATTTCCTCTATGGCTGCCATCTGTCCACAGGAAGCTACTCACTTTCCCTTGGACACCATATTGCATGGGTAACTCTTGTTCTGGGTGAGCCAGAAGTGCATTGCCTCCCCAGCTGATCGAAGTGCCGCCTGGGAGGTTTTGCTGTGGCACTCAGGTGAGCTTACCACCCAAGAAGAACAAAACAATAATCTGCTGGGAATTAGCCATCTACTCTATTGTTTTGCATATTTTCACATTTCTTTATGACACGTTCATCTCTTGTTTAGGGTGGCTCTCAAAGCAATCTCTTTCTCCTTCTCACTTTTCTTTCGCATGCCCATCACCCCCAGCCTGTGTTATGCGCTGCCTACTTCACTAGGAGTCAACTGGAATAGCAAATTAACCAATACATCAGCCAGCACATGGGAGGGAACTTGAGCACCCAAGGGAGAACATTCAAATTCTACACAAGCAATTCCAAAGGCAAGGATCAAAGCAGAGTTGCTGGAGCTGGAAGGCAGCGACTTTGTTTGCTGCACCACTGTATTGCCCCAGCTCCAGGGACAGCACTGAGCTGCAGGTGCCTTGTCTCTGCTCTCCTCCCTCTTCTTAATTTTAGCTCTGTATAATCTGAGCAGGAGTCTGTTCACAATGAAGAGGAGTGTGGGTGGAAAGAATGAGATTTTCTGCAGAAGACCAATCAGCTCGCAAATGGTTTCTGTCTGTGTGTGGGTAAAAGCAATCAGCTAACAGACATGATGCCTCTCTTTAGAAGAAATAATACTGCTCATTTTCTCCATTCCTTTGCTCCTGTCCAACGGTGAACTGATTATGGGTTAAGGCCCTGTGTTCATGTTCACTGAAAGCAGAAATCTGATCAGTAATGCTTTGTCTCTGCTCAGTAAGGACTCCCTAGTGTCAGAGAGCAGCCTACAACTGGATCATGCTAATGCTCCATAGAAGGCGGGATTTGTGTGGCCTTGCTCGACAGTGGTGGAACCATCCCAAATACCCAGTAATAAAGTACAAACGGCCTCCCAAGTGGAGATCATAACCTCCCAGCTCTTGAGATATCTTCGCTGTTCTCCTTGTCATCTTCTGTATTTGTCACTCAGGACCTGACAGCTCACTAACCACCTAACTGTCTTGGGGAAGATTCCCAATTGTGAACCTCTGAAATATGCTCAACAGAACTTCCTTTATCAATCTGCTTTCAATCCAACACGGAAAGAACCATCTTTACATTTAATTTTCGGTAATAAAAATCTGACGTGCACCAGTGAGAGAACACGTGATGAACAGTGTTCACTGGATCGTGAAGTGTTGATCAGTAATGAGCAGTCTAAAGTTGTGCTTCTCACATGGTGGAGGATTAACTTCAACAAGATGAGAAGAGATTTGGCTGGAAAGAAGTGGAAGCAAAGATTGGTCGAAGCGATGGTTTCAAGTGCAGGCAGGGCACTTGCCAGCGGAACCTTACCTGGACCTCCTTCGATAACAAGGCAGATAGGAAGTATGACACAACAGATCTATGCTTATGATGTGTGTGTATGATACAAGAGTGAACAATATAAAGAAGCCTAGAAAGATTCAACGTAGAAACAGGTATTTTTGCGCCATGATGCAAAATCAACCTGATTCCATCTGCCTGCTCTGTTCCCTGCCTAAATACCTCTTAAACATTGCCATCCTATCTGCTTTGCCCAGTTTCCTATTGGCATGTTCTAGGCATTACCACCCATTGTGTGAAAACTCTTCCCCTCTCACAAACTAATGGCCTCCAGTGTTTGACATTTCCACCTTGGGCGAATTTCTCTAACTACCCATTTATATGCTTCTGTTATGTTGCCTCCTCAGCCTCTGTGCTGCAAGTTTTTCCAACATTTCCTCATGGCCACCAGACTCTAATGCTGGCTGCATTCTGGCGAACCTTTTCTGCTTCTTCAAAACCTCCACATCCTTTTAAAAATGTGGAAAACTGAACTACACATTATTTTCTAAATGTGGTCATAAGAATTACCAATTTTATATGCAATGCCCCAACCGATGAAAGCAAGCATGTTATAACCCTTCTTTACCATTCTATCCACTTGTTTTGCAAGGTGAAAGGGACTTGAATCCTATGATCTCTCTGTACATTCATGTATCCTGCCATTCACTGTATACTTACTTGCAGTTGATCTGCACTCCTGTCCAGATTAAACTCCGTCTGCAATTTCTCTGCCCAACTTTCCAACAGATCTATGTCCTTTTATATTGTTTGACAATCCTCCTTTGATTACCCAATATGGTATGTTGCTAGGAAAATACAATGGGCAAAGAGAAGCTACATGTATGAGGAGAGAATAGTGTTAATCTCAAAGGTAGCCAGAAGTCTTCTAGTGTCTTGTGAATTAGTGAATAGTATGAGAGCTGATTAGAGACTGAAAATATAGAGGCAAATAAGTGGCAGGGAGGGCAGGAATTCTGGGATACTTTGTATGGTCTTTACCAAAAAAGATCATGGCACCAGTATCTTTAGTGTAGTGGTCTGATGTTGTGGAAAGACATGATATAATCTAATAATCCTCATGAGATGAAGGTGATTATGTCAGCATACTAGTAAATGGCAAATGCAATCTTTTTTTTCCAAAAAAAAAGGTTAAAAACAAGCCAGGAAATGACACTTTGATTTTAGGCAAACATTCTGGAAAAAAATATGAATTAAAACTAATGGATACACAGCGTCTCTCTTATCCAATCAGTTTTCTCTCTTATCCAATAACCTGCGTGAGTATAGATGGAAATTGAGTACTCTTCAATGGTGTGGCATGGTTTCAGAAAGCTCAACAGCCTCATTTTATGCCATAATAATGATCTTGTTCTGTGACTCTTTGATATTCTGACCATGCCTCAATGAATGCTGTTTCTCACTAGGAATTTGAGAAAAGTGAGCTGACCTGCTTAACATAGTAGGCCTTTAAAAGGAATCTGAATCAAACCAGTTTATTGGACAGAAGACTGATAGAACAGACTGAAAGAAAAAAACAAGTTTGCTAATCAGCCGATACTAAACTTTTAGGTACTTTAATATCAATGACGGTGTAAAAAGATAGGAAAACCAGGGAAGTGTATTCCTATTTTATCTATTTCCAATAAGCACCAAGATCGGTGAGGAAGAACCTCTTCACCGGTTGTTTCATGCACAATTAGAACAGTGACCATGCAGTATACTGCCCTGGTTGTGGCTGTAATGGAAGTGAAATGATCGTTCATCTCCTTAGAGAGGCGACTTTGCCAGAAAGGTGCAAGAAGAGACATGGACATAGTTATCATAGCATGTCCTTAACAGCTGCATAACACAGGGCTCAGGACTATGTAGACTTTTGCTAGGGACACACACTGAAACAAATATCAACTGCAATGGAGAAATTATCAGTTCAGTCAATGGTGTCTTCTGGTCTGTTCTGTTCAATGACATTATGAATTAATACATTATCTAAGACTAAATGCTATGCTATAGTATGGTCAAAAACACGATGAGGAAAGGACATAGCTTGGAGCCCACCAGACATAGCACACAATTTCTTTGAAATCAGTACTAAAACTCCATGAACCATTTGGTCTAGGATCAGAAATGAATGATTACAGATGATACAACATGTTCTTGAACATTTTATAATACAGAATATTTAATTTCTTTGAAATATAATATGTACTGAAACTTTAAGAAGTTTGTTTTAATTTTTGCAACTGCTACAAGAAAGACTCTTGCTTTCTAATTTCAATTCCAGTAGGTAAAAGATAAAGGTTATCATATGTATAATATTATACAAATAATTGTGCAAGAGGCTATAATAATATAATCTAAATCAAATGCCTTACCTGTTTTAGTATTCTTTATCATGGCTCACTGTAAATAAAGGCAGCAAAAAAAACAAAGTTTTTAGCTTGAGTGTGAAAACAGTCCTCTGAAGTTTAATTGCCAAACTGACTCAATATTTAAAGAAAATGATCTGGCCTCAAGTTAGTGTTGCAGTTGCTCCACCTCTTTACCTCTGCCAGAACTGGAATTCTCACACAGATATGACTATATTCTATTTCTTCTCTCTGTGTACAGCCCCTGGGAAAAGTCTCATTCATCAGACCAAATGTTTCGACATAGTTTCTCTGCTATTAATTTTAAAAATGAGTCTAATTTGATGCTCTGTGAAATGCAAATTGTTCTATGATGGCGTTATTGGAGTCCAATGAGTGCAAGAAGAATGAGGTATGTTTAGTGCTTAAACTTCTGCCAGGATTTTTCAAGCGGAATTTGAATCAAAGCTTAAAATGAGTACAGACTGTCACTATACTAGTTTTCTTGAATCAGTATTTGCAATTTAAAGCCAAATCCTAACTGAATTGGGCTTTAAATTGCAAACTCATGAAACTTCCTGATATCACCATTCTTAGCTCCATTTGGAGATGCACTAACGGGGATATTTCCCTTATATCAAAGATACTTAAGCATCAAAAGGTAAACAAGTTAAGTTAGTATTTGAATATATTTTGTTCACATCACTGTTGCTTGCTCTGATGGCTGACTGCCAGATTCTCTACCAATATTTCTGATGTTCCTATTATTTTTGATATTGCCATGTCCTTATTTTCTTTCCTGTGTTTCTGAAACTTCCACCCTAGATTATTTCATCCACAGAGAGGACAGCATTAGGTCAAAAGAACACGCTGTGCATTGTTTAAAGGAGCATTCCCAGAGTAAAAAGAAACCAATAAACAATTTAACAGTAAATTAACTACAAGTTAATTTATTTTTATGGGATTATTATTGCTTGCAATATAACAATTTTATCTTGTTATTTTGAGGTCATATGTGGTCTTTCTTTGTTTTTTTTGAGCCCTTCTATGTTGCATGTTGTTTTTCATAAATCATTTCTTGAGTGCGGGACAATACAGCGTTCAAAAGACTCAGCTGACATTATAGTGCAGTATTGTTCATTGTTGTTTTTTTTATTGGCCTGGATTAAGCGAGATTTCCTGAGGCAACACATGCTGGTTACCTCAAAGTTTTGTAACTTAGTGAATTGTGGGTTCATGACCAAAACTGTAAACCAATTACAAATACTTCCTGATAGATGATGCAATATGGTCTTTTCCATGTGGAAATGGTGTGCAATATTCAGTAATGCTTTCAATTCCAGTTAATTCACGACCTGCAAGAGCAAAGAAAGTACTCTTGAAAATCGTCCTTGAATGTGAAATAATCATGTTAGGGAATATCAGTAGAAAGTGGTTGTATTGAAGTTAATTCCTGTTAAAGATTCTATTTTATAGTCGAAACTCAGAATCTGCTGACAATAATTATCATGTCATGGTTTATGGAGTTTTAATACTGATGGGGTGAGGCAAGGGAAAGGGAAAGGCCTGAGACTGATTCTGAGAGACCTATTGCTCATCACTTTAATTTTCCATCCTACTCCTACCTCTGATGGAACTCATTTTCTCTATATCCGAACTGGCCAGTCAATTTGTGACACTGGCTCAGGTTTAACCCCACCATAACAAGAGGGACGTATCCTAAACTTCTGTATTTTGAATACTTCTCATTATCTGGTACCCCTCTATCAGATCACCTCTCATCCTCCGTCACTCCGAGGAGGAAAGGCCAAATTCACTCAACCTATTCTCATAAAGCATGCCCCCAATCCAGGAAACATCCTTGTAAGTCTCTCTTGCACCCTTTCTATGGTTTCCACGTCCTTCCCGTAGTGAGGTGACCAGAACTGAGCACAGTACTCCAAGTGGGGTCTGACCAGGGTCCTATATAGCTGCAATATTACTTCTCAGCTCTTAAACTCAATCTCACGATTGATGAAGGCCAATGCACTGGATGCCTTCTTAACCACAGTGTCAACCTGCATAGCAGCTTTGAGTGTCTTGTGGACTCAGACCCCAAGATCCACACTGCCAAGAGTCCTGCCACTAATGCTACAGACTGTCATCACATTTTACCTACCAAAATTAACCTCCTCACACTTATCTGCGTTGAACTTCTCAGCCCAGTTTTGCAATCTATCAATGTCCAGCTGTAACCTCTGACAGCCCTCCACAATATCCGCAACACCTCCAATCTTTGTGTCATCAGCAAACTTAGTAACCTATCCCTCCACTTCCTCATCCCGGTCATTTATAAAAATCACAATGAGTAGGGGTCCCAGAACAGATCCCTAAGGCACTCCATAGGTCACCGGCCTCCATGTAGAACATGACCCGTCTTCTGTGGACAAGCCAGTTTTGGATCCACAAAGCAATGTCCCCTTGGATCCCATGCCTCCTTACTTTCTCAATAAGCCTTTATTATGTGGCAGGGATATGCCTTTAACAACGCGTAGTGCAAGTGATACCCGTATTTCATCTTCCCTGGTCACATACTGAAGGTTTTAATGACTAGCAATGAACATGAACATCTATTGTCTTCTGCTATGTAAATTTAATGGTACAGAAGTAGAATATCCCACACCCAATAGCAGGTTTCAATAGCCTTAAGGTATCAGCTATATTGTGAGGTTAAGTTGTGAACAGGTTTAAATTCCTGAAGACTGGTTCTAATTTTAATTAATATCTGCTGTCCGTAAGGTCATACCTTCAGAACAATCCTTAATGACCACTTAGAAACTGGCCCTTCAGCACAATGAGGCCCACTGAGGATGTTCAGTCCCTGTACACCTCCAACCTCCACCGGGAAGGCCTCAAAGCTCTCCATTTCTTTCTGGACACCAGAACCAACAAGGTCCCCTCCACCACCAATCTCCTTTGTCTAGTGAAACTTGTCCTCACTCTCAATAATTTCGCCCCCCTCCCTTTCCCCTCCTTTGGCTCCTCCCACTTTCTTCAAATTAAAGGGGTAGCTATGGGCAAAGGAATGGGTCCCGGCTATGTGTACCTGTTTGTCGGTTACATGGAACAGTCTATGATCCAAGCCTACACTGATGTCATTCCCCAACTTTCCCTACACTACATCTACATCTGCTTTGGTGCTTTGGTGCTGCTTCCTGCACCCATGCTGAGCTCGTTGACTTCATCAACTTTGCCTCCAACTTCCACCCTGCCCTCAAATTTACCTGGTCCATTTCCGACACCCACCCATTTCTCGATCTGTCTGTCTCTATCTCTGGAGACAGCTTCTCTACTGATGTCTATTATAAACCCAGGAACTCTCACAGCTACCTGGACTATCCCATTTACCACCCTCCCTTGTTACTTGTAAAAGCGACATCTCCTTCTCTCAATTCCTCTGTCTCCACCATATCTGCTATCAGGATGAGATTTTTCACTCTAAAACGAAGAAGATATCCTCTTTTCTTAAAGAGAGGGGCTTCCCTTCCAACACCATCAATACTGCCCTCACCTGCATCCCTTCTATTTTGTGCATGTCTGCTCTCACACCATCCTCCTGCCACCCTACCAGGGATAGCGTTCCCCTTTTCCTCACCTACTACCCTACCAGCCTCCACATCCAGAGCATAATTCTCTGAAACTTCCGCCATCTGCAATGGGATCCCACCACCAAGCACATCTTTCTCTCTCCCAAACTTTCTGCTTTCCACGGGGATTGCTCCCTTTGGGACTCCCTTGTCCATTTGTCTCTCCGCACCGATCTCCCTCCTGGCACTTATCCTTGCGAGTGGAACAAGTGCTACACCTGCCCCTACACCTCCCCCCCCTCACTACCATTCAAAGCTCCAAGGAGTCCTTTCAGGTGAGGCGACCCTTCACCTGTGAGTCTGTTGGGGTCATAAGCTGTGTCCACTACTCCCGGTGCGGCCTCTTGTATATCGGTGAGATGCAGGTTGGGAGACTGCTTTGCTGAGCATCTGCGGTCCATCTGTCAGAAGAAGCAGCATCTCCCAGTGGCTGCCCATTTTAATTCCACTTCCCATTCCCATTCCGATACGTCGATCCATGCTCTCCTCTACTGTCATGAGGAGGCCACACTCAAGGTGGAGGAGCAACACCTTATATTTTGTCTGGGTTGCCTCCAACCTGAACATCGATTTCTCAAACTTCCGGTAATGCCGCCCCCCCTCACGATTCCCCATCCCCCTTTTCCTCTCTCACCTTATCTTCCAGCCTGCCCATTACCTCCTCTGGTGCTCCTCCCCATTTCCTTTCTTCCATGGCCTTCTGTCCTCTCCTATCGACTCCCACTTTGCCAGCCCTGTACCTCTTCCACCAATCAACTTCCCAGCTCTTTACTTCATCCTTTTTCCTCCTGGTTTCACCTTGTGCCTCTCTCTCCCCTCACCCACCTTTTAAATCTACTCCTCATCTTTTTTTCTCCAGTCCTGCCAAAGGGTTTCGGCCTGAAATGTTGACCGTACTTTTTCCCATAGATGCTGCCTGCCCTGCTGAGTTCCTCCAGCATTTTGTGTGTGTTGCTTGGATTTTTAGCATCTGCAGATTTTCTCTTGTTTATGACCCCATTTTATTCTCTCCACTTTCCCACGAGCACCCCTGATTCTATCTCTAACCTACAATGCACAGTGGCTACTTTATGTAGTAAACCACACGTTTTTGAAATGTGGAAGTATTAACACCCCACAGAAGCAGCATCAGAGATCAGGATTGAACTCATATTACTAAAGCTGTGAAGCAGCAATTCCAGCAGCTACACAACTGTTCTTTTATATTCATCTGCTTTATTACGAAATTCCCATAACTGGATCACTTACCAGCAAAGATAGAGAGGTCCGTTGAAGTCTGATGGTACTATTTTTAAAAGTCTTTATTTATAAAGGGGCACAAAAATAAGATTAATACAGACATTCAGATAAAATACGTCATCAATACTCAATCTAAAAACACAGGTATAATAATAATCATCAATTAAGCAATAGCTCTATCGTTTGTCTAGGGGATATTGTATTGTCTGATGGAAAGATAAAAGTCACTGTCCTTTCAAGCTGCAGCTCTTTGGGTTTAAGAGAGACGGTTTTAAACTTGCCCGGGTCTTTTATGAGGCCAATCCGATGAGTCGGGGGAGTTGGTTCCCCGTTGTTAGTTCCAAGTCGTTTTCCGTGGTACCAGCCACCAGCCCCAGGCAAGGGAACCGAACGCACATGGCTTCCTTCAAATGGCTTCCCGCTATCACGGGATCGCTAGCGTTTCTTCTGGTGCATCTGAGGGGCTGTCCCTACAGCCCCCCTTTTATCTTAACTCACCGGGTAGTAGATGTCAATCAGGTTGGGGTGATGCAATCTCTTTCTCAACCAGCCCACTTTGCCCGAGGGCTTGCACGTAGCATAGTCCCCAATCCATAAACGTTGTCTCCAGGAGACAATGGCCATGTCTCTCTCTCATTTCCTGGGTCCTCTGACTCAACCCAATAATGCTCTTGCGATTCTCACAAAGGAGGGGGCTACCCCGCACCCTTCGGCCCCTCAGAGCTGTGGTACATTCATAACAGCTTTGACTCTTTTTCTCTAGCTGCTTGTGTTAACCTGTCAACCAGACAACCTCATTTACAGGTCATCTCCTCAGCAACTAGCTTAACGTATCATCATGTACCACTAGGTTCAAGGATAGCTTCAATCGTGCTGGCATCAGGCTCTTGAATGGACCTCTTTACAATAAGATGGACTCTTGACCTCATAATCTACCTTGTTATGATCTTTATGAAACCCAGGATTTCAGAGGCGTTTTTAACTTGTTACCTTTGCACCTGTACGCCCCAGGTCTTTGCAATTCATGTTCAGAATCATTAGTGCACACAATTACAAATGATTGAAAAAGTCATCTTTTGTTTTTTGCAATGCTATGATTAAAGTTTTTATTGAGTCTTGGTTTTCCTTATATTATCAAACATCCACAATTCAACAGAAAGTACATAGGCATCTAACAGCCATTATCGGTATTGCAAATGCATGTGCTATAGTCAATAGACAATAGATGCAGGAGTAGGCTATTTGGCCCTTTGAGCCAGCACCACCATTCAATGTGATCATGGCTGATCATCCACAATCAGTACCCATTCCTGCCTTCTCCCCATGTCCCTTGACTCCGCTATCTTTAAGAGCTCTATCTAACTCTTCCTTGAACGCATCCAGAGAATTGGCCTCCACTTCCTTCTGATGCAGTGCATTCCATAGATCCACAGCTCTCTGGGTGAAAACATTTTTCCTCAACTCTGTTCTAAATGGCCTACCCCTTATTCTTAAACTGTGGCCTCTAGTTCTGGACTCCCCCAACATCTGGAACGTGTTTCCTGCCTCTAGCGTGTCCAATCCCTTAATAATTGATGCACCATCAATAACTCACTCTGAGACATAAGGCGAGATATGGGCTTTTATTGACTGGAAGAAGGAACAAACAGTGAGTGACCACCATACTACATCCTGGAGACAGAGAGGCCAGGCTCAGGCCTTGATCGCCTTTATACAGGGGTCTGTGGGAGGAGCCACAGGAGCAGTCAGCAGGGGGCGTGTCCAGACAGGTATATGTAGTTCACCACAATAATATTATATGTTTCAATTAGATCCCCTCTCATCCTTCTAAATTCCAGTGTATACAAGCCCAGTCGCTCCAATCTTTCAACCTATGACAGTCCCGCTATCCCGGGAATTAACCTCGTGAACCTACGCTGCACTCCCTAAATAGCAAGAATGCTCTCCTACTAAATATTCTATCCATCACTGACCAATATAAGCGAAGGTGAGACATGTATCTACATACTTTGTATATGTTGTCATTAGGCAAAGCTTCATGCTGAAAGATGTTAAGAGTAAGATCCAAGGGGTGGACTGTGCAGAAAAGACCTGAGTCCTTAATCCAAAGTTATTTTTCAACTTTGAGAGGATTGAGAGGATTTTCCTTTAAAAGAACGTTACGTGCCAATGTGGGGACAAAGGATTCTTGTAAACAAATTGAAACCTTGCCACTGATTGTAGCATTTCTGTATTATTCCCTGTAAAGATTCATGCTGTACTCTCCAGAACAAAAAAAAACTTACTTAATAATTCAGTAGATCAAGGATTATCTGTAATCTTAAAGGAATGATTGGTGTTTTAGGTGGAGATGCTGCATCAGGACTGAGAGTGTAGAGGGAAGATAATATTTCGGAGAAGTGCTGGTAGATGATAGGGCCAACTGCATTTAGGGTGGGGGTTGAGGGCTGATGGGCAGATGGAGCCAGAAGGTGGTGGGGGAAGTGGAGAATGTTGAAGTAGAGTATAGTAGATGACAAGTGAAATTAGATAAGGGAGAAGAAGCCCAGGTGAGTGGATGTGTGGCTGATAGGCAGATGGAACCAAGACAGGGTAACATGTCGAGGTAACAAATGGTGGAGGGAAAGAAAAGATGGACAGACTGGGAGTGAAAAATATGGAATGGTGGGAGTGGAAAAAGAACACAGCAAGTGTGGGTTTTGTGAAGTTGAAAAATTCTATGTTCATACATTGGGCTGTAGGTTATCCAAGCCAAATATGAGGTTTGACCTTGCATTGTCCTTACCTTAGCAGTGGAGATGGCCAAGGACAGATAGGTCAATATTGGAATGGGAAGGGAAATTGAAAAGGCATGTAACCAGAAGCTCAAAATGACCACTACAGATAGATCACAACTCTTTCATGTTTATTTTCACCTCACACAAGTATGGGGTTCCTCATATCAGGGCAAGGAAGGTTAACTCACTGAGAAATTTGCTGGCTGCAACCTTAGACCATCTTTTTTCTTGTAGCCCTGTGGTGAACTACATGTACCTGTCTGGACATGCTCCCTGCTGAATGCTTCTGTGGCTCCTCCCACGGACCCCGGTATAAAGGCGATTGGAGACACTGCCCCGGCCTCAGTCTCCAGGATGTTGTGTGGTGGTCAATTGCTGCTTGTTCTTTCTTCCAGCCTATATAAAAGCCTATATCTCACCTCACGTCTCCGAGAGTTATTGATGGTGCATCACTCCCACGATGACCTTTTCTGCATCCGCTCTGTGCCTAACATGGGGTTTATTTTGGTAGGCTCAACAAGTTCCACCGTGACCAGCCTGGCAAATCCGCTGCCTTTTTATAACATGGGAAACCGCACAATCCTTTCTTAGTTACATGCTTCTGGGTGCAAATGTTATTTTTGATAATCTCCTGATTTTTAATAGGGCACTTGATTGGATGTCAGTTCTATATCTAGAAAATTACCTGCCCATGAGAAAAGCAAGAAGCCCGATTTCTTGCTACAGATGTTACAGATTACACACTGATCAGAAAATTTGCTCCTTGAATGTTTCAGATTAACCTCTCTGATGGTACCATTGCAACACTTTTCTATTCCCACATGGATAAACCTAACTACCTACATATTGTCCGTGGAATGATATGGGCCCTTGTCTACTGCTTATATGTTTATGAAGCATATTCTGATATTTATATTTTTGAGATAAAATGCTTTTGGAGTCTGGAAACTTTTCAATGTGGGATTAGAAGCTGGCTTCTGGCTGTGTCTTAATTCATATGAATAAGGGCATTTTATATTCAGCAGCACTGGAGTCTTTAGTGTCTCACCTTGTACTGAATTTGTATCAGGTTCCAGATCCATACATCTCTCCTTTACCTCTTAGAAATAAATAATGTGCATGAGAAGACTTTCAAGAAGGCAAACAAGAGGAACAAAACCTGTTTCAGCTTCTGTACTGATCAGCTGGAGCACCTCTGAAGTGGTTAGCCTGTCGTTGATCAGTAAGCCAGGCATCCCCTGGCTTGAGCTGCCTGAGCAAGGCCCAGTGAGTGCAAACTGGGGGGTGGGGTGTCAATGTAACATCAGCAACCGCTAGCTTTGGATGAATTGGCCATAATAAAGAAAAGAACACAAGTCCTTTACTGCCCTTTCGTGGCCATGCTGGCGGAGAAAAGAAGTAGTTGTGCTAATTGTTATGTCAGCCCTGCTTATATTGCTTAATCTAGGGGCAATGGGAAGTAAGCTTAAATTCCTTCGTTTGTAGCCTCTAAATAAGCGTGGCAGAAGGGAAGTGCAGTATGTCACTGTAATATTTCTGCTGCTTCAGAGGTAGGCACTCTAGAGCCTTCAAGAGAAATCATAGCGTTCTATAGGCAAGAGACAGATGCAGGCAAGATCTCTGCCCCGTTGTCTTCTTGTTACAAAACAGATGAAAGGCAGTTCCAAACCTGCTTCAATGTCATGCTTTGTTAACCTACACTACATCTTGCTTGGCTTTTGGTTTCCTCTCCCAGCCCTGCCTGATCCTAGTGATCATTCTGTCTACACACGGGGTAATGAGAATCAATTTTAGAACCAGTACAGCGCAGGGGATCGCTATGCCCAGCATGTATGCTTGTGGAAGCCCCCATTTGTACCGTTTTGATTGTAGAAATCGGTCCCAGCCAAACACTGCGCAATGAGCAGTACACAGCAAGAGGGTCACAAAGCCCAACTTGGACTGTAAGGCAACAGAAAAATCATTCAGTCCATTTTCAATAACAGCAAATACACATCATAAAACTTACGTCATAAAGTGGATTCTGGTTAATTGGACACATCAGGACCAGTATATTTTGGCCAAATTAATCGGCTGCTCCAATTAGCCAAAGTTTCATGGAAATGGTTATAAGGTATAAAAAAAGCAAACTACCATTTAACTGAGTAAGAATTTATGTATTTAAAAGAACTACAGAACAAATCAGTACACTATCAATACCTCTACGGTGCTATAAAACTGTGCGTTATTTCCTAATAGTTTAAGGAGGAACTCATCTGCACTGTTCTTTTGATTGACTGTAAATGAACAAAATCAGTGCACCGGCTGCAGGTAGGGGACTGCATTCATGTAATGCTTTGGACGATTGTATTCCCCAAATCTTCATTTTCATTGTATCATTAATACCTTCAAATGCTTCATAATTCCTAACTTGTTGAAGTTGTGAAATCATTTCATTCTCACTCCCTGTCATCTCCAAGCCTGAGTGCTTGGAACCGCTGTGGGCAAAATACTGCTTGTTTCTCGGCAACTATCACTGCTTTTTGAACAGCAACAAATGCAACTGAGAGTATTTAAAAAAATGGATGGCTGTAATCACAGTGTAGTTCTAACAGCCAGGCAAGTACATGAGACTTATGCTAGTTAGAAATGTTTTGGCAAAAGTTTCCTGTCCCAGTTAAGTGGCATGGTGTTCCAAATGTATGAAGGGAATCCTGGCTCTTCTCTTGATTTAGATTTTGTTTTTTTAGAGTTGTTCTAAACAAACAACTGCCCTGATTAACCGATGGCCCAATTAACCAAGAATCCACTGCATTTTGATTAATTTTTCCCAACATATAATGGCAGTTGCTGCCACAACATTTAACTTCCCACTTATCTTGATGAATTCACTACCAAATAAAATATCAAATAACATACTATTTGTATAAAACTTAATAATTTGTGTTCCTGTGATTCTATCATCAGTGTTCTTTAAGCTCATTAATGGGTGAACAATAATATGCTAGATGTATGGAATTTAATTGAATCCCATAAGGGAATACCATGTAAAGTATATCAGCAACAGATGAATGAGCATTACCTACTAGAACATACTGTGATGACCATGTTGTCTATATTAATAATTCAATATCTTCATCTCATTGTTACTGGTTTAATGGATATACGTGGCAAGTGATACCTGTATAAATCGGAACTCTCTCCAATTTACAGCATTGCTGACAGATGGAAGAGAAGTGATGCCAAGCAGAATGTAAACACTAAATCCAAGCATTCCTAATGCGAAGTACAGTTCAACACGCCAGGTCACCACTTTGTTTAACTCCATCGTTGTGTTCTTCTTTGACTGCAGGGCAGTATCAAAGTTTTAGAGTGAAGACTGTGTATAGTTTATTATGACACAGAAGCAAAGAAATACAGTTAGCAATTTAGTCTCTCACACCTGTATTCGATTGGAATTGAACCTCATCTCCATTTACCAGTTTAAATCCATGTCATTTTATCTAACAAAATCTATGCCAGAGTTTCCTTGCAGCTATTGTGTTTCAGGAGAAAAAAAACAGATTTCTGCTGCCTTTTACTTCCGGAGTTCTTTTTGAATAAACTTCAATTGCTGAGAATTGAACATTGATGCTTATTATTAATATACATGAGTGTAAAACTAACAAGCTTATTTAAAAATACACATAATTAACTGAGTAAATGAGTAGTATCACATTGAGGTATTTTTTCACACACTGTTCCCTGCAAGATGTTGCGTTGCCTAAGGTGTGTACAGTCAATGTCAAGTACTGGCTATAATCTTGGTGTTCTATATTTGTAATGTGAAGAGGAATATTTTCCTTAAGTAGAAACCAACGTGTTAATTTTCCAGACTTCTGAAACAATATGCAGGAAAAGTTTTACTTAAAGGTTATGCTGCAATTTTTGCCTGCCACCCAGAATTGTGTCCCACCAACCAATCACGGAATCTCCTGGAGAGGGTGAGGAAATAAAAGGAAAAAAGAAGAAAATTGTCTGTTTATAGAATTAAAAATTCAAAGTCTGATGATAACTCTCCATCCCTAAGGCGAATACAATAACTTTCAGGAGAGACCAGAAGACAGGTTCTGGTAAATATAACAGCACTTCAGTAATATTTGAGAAGTCATCGATCCTTTCCTTTCAGATTTTTGCAGCCCTTGCAGAAACTCCTGCCTTCCTCAATCAGCTCTGATTCTGAAGAGTTATCTCTTATCTAACCTCGTCTTATCACTATATGGTCTGTTTGCACATCTCCAAAATCCCCTTTAACCTAGCTAACTCAAAAACCACTTGCAGCCTCTGGGGTTTAATATAAAATTCTACAACTTCAGGCCACTTGCATTGTCTGTCTGTATCATGACTGGTTTGTTCTACTGTAGGTCATCAATTGATAATGGTGGCTCAGTTCTTTTTTCTCTTGACTAGTAAAGCTAAGAGCTAAGTGTTTTCTATAGCTTTACATCTCACCCTCCTTTTTTTGTGCTGCCTCTTACTCACTCCCTCTGTCTGCAACCACTTCATAGTATTTTGTTTCCTTTGTTCTTACTCGCCAACTGGCACTCATTAATCAGCACACTAGATTACTTCCACAACAACCCAGTACTAGCTGGGTAAAGGCTTTTTCTACCAGGCTGAGAGACCTCTGAACATTCTGCTACCACCCAGTAGTGCCAGTCGCATTATTACCCTATTATATTTAACTATATGTTGTATAATACAGTTTATGCCAACTTGTCTATCTTCAGAATATTCTGTTTATTATTAGCTGTCAATGTTATTGCGTTAATATTATTTTATGAGGCATGTGATATTTGTACTGTGTTTTACACTTTGAACTAAAGAAACATTGTTTTGTTTAGCTGTATACATGTTTAATACTATATATATCAAGTTTAATACTTGAATTTGAACTTCAACGGTGTCGCCTTATTAGAGATATTCTCTTTGTCTAATCATCTCTGCTCCAATCTCTCTGCAATTTATAAGTTACTTATTTTCTGTTATAAAAGTTGGCAAGTCATATTGTAGCTGTAAGAAACTTTATTCAGCCATATTTGGAGTGTTATGTGCAGATCTGGCCACCACACACGCAATGGGAAGGATGTGGGGTCTTCAGAGAGCATGCAGAAGAAATTGATCAGTATGTTGCTTGGATTGTAGTGTATCAGCTATAACAAGAGGTTGGAGAAACTTGGATAGTTTTTTACTGGATTATTGGAGTCTGATAGAAGTAGATAAAATTATAAGAGATGCGGATAGTGTAAATACATGCCATCCTCAGATAATGAGTGGATTTCATTTTAACAGATTTTGTTCATCAGTCAGAAAATACACTATGTTACTTGATATGGTAACTATAGCTGCAAAGTGTTGTAATGGATGGAGTCAAAAAAACACAAGACCAATAAGAAAGCACAGTTACTAAAAGTGCACAAAGAGAGGGAATTAGTTCAGCCATTTGCATGAACAAACTTCGATATGTACATCTGCTTTTTGAATTTAATAATACTACTGGAGCTCATACATATGTATGATAGTTTATAAAACAGACATTCTTAATCTGTGGATGGCCTGTAGTAATTTTTCCAGGCTGGGAATATGAAAAACTAGAAGGTATAATTTTAAGGTGAGAGGGGAAAGTTCAAAGGAGATTAGCACAGTGTGGTAAGTGACTGGGACATGATAAAAGCAGATACAACAGCAATGTTTAAGATGCATTTAGATGGACACATGAAAGCATGGAGTAGAGAGGTACGGACCATGTCCAGACAAGTGGGATTAGTTAGACGGGTATCATGGTTGGTGTAGATATGGTAGTTAAGGGCCTCTTCCTGTGCTGTACTTTTCTATGAGTTCTATCTTCAAGAGCAGGGGTCCCCAACTTTTTTAATGCCATGGCCCTCTGCCATTAACTGATGGATCCATGGACCTGGGTTGGGAACCCCTATTCTAGAGTAAAGTTCTACTAAGTTAACTGTGCTGTTTAATCTAGATGCAATCCAATGATATCCTTTTGGAAATTTTTCCAGAGTCACTCATCTCTTTTCATAAAAGTTGTTCAACACCAAACACCATTTAAAATGAAGACTGATAAAATAGTTTGTATTTCATCATGTTAGCAGGATTTCCAAATAGCTCGAAGTTCAACAAATTTGAAGTTCAAAAGTTCAGCGAATTTGTGGAGGACACCAAGATTGGTGAAGGAGATGGTGGACAGTGGACAATCAAAGATTGCTGCAGAATCTGGACCAGCTGGAAAAATTGGCTGATAAGTGAAAGATGGAATTTAATGCAAAGAAGTGTGACGTGTTGCACTTTGGTTTGATAAACCAGGGTAGGTTTTACACAATGAATGGTAGGGCACTGAGGAGTAATTCATTGAAAGTAGCTTCACAGGTAGATAGACTTGTAAAAAGAGCTTTTGGCTAAGTGGTCTTCATAAATCAAAATATTGAGTGCAGGAATTGGGATGTTATGTTGTAATTGTATAAGATGTTGGTGAGGCTTCTGGAGTATTGTGTTCAGTTCTGGTCACCTACATACAGTAAAGATATTAGTAAGATTGAAAGAATGAAGAAAAAATTTATAAGAACATTGCTGGGATCTGATTTACTTAGGACTTGAATAGCTTAGGACTTTATTCCTTGGACTGTGGGAGAGTAAGTGGAGATTTGACAGGGTTATATAAAATTACAAAAGGTATAGATAGGTTAAATGCAAGCAGACTTCTGCCACTGAGGTTGGATGAGACTAGAACTAGAAGTCATTGTTTAAATGTGCAAGGTATAATGTTTACGGGGAACATGAGGAGGAACTTCTTCACTCAGACAGTGATGAGAGGGTGGAATGAGTTGCCAGTGCAAGTGGCGCATACAAGTTTGACTTCAACATTTAAGAGAAATTTGGATAGGTGTATGAATGGAAGGGGTATGGAGCACTCAGCAGATTAGCCAATGTTGTGGATAGCAAAATTGAGTTCTGATGAAAAGTCATCAACCTGAAATGTTCATTGTTTCTTGTTCCACAGATGCCACTGTTTCCAACTTTTTAGTGCTTCAAGCATTTGATTTACTTTTGCAAAAAGGTCTGCAGTTTTGCTGAAATACCTCACATAAAACTGTTATTACCTCTTGAATCATTGAGTACATCCAGTTCCACCTCACCGAGTATCTGGTTGGTATGATGTACGTGTAGAGAACGTGTAGAAAAGCATAGGCAAGTGCCACAAGGCCAAGCTGCTTTCGGCACAGCATCCACCTGTCAAGCCAGTCAGGGAACCTCTTATACTTGGTCCCTCTGTACAGCTGAAGAAATGCAGCAATCACTCCTGGCAGGTAAACCAGGCTAAGCAGAATGAGAGAGACATTTGGGAAGACACGATTAGGAACTGAAATTGCCAGCTTGTAGGAAACGTCGCTATTTTTTGTTACAAATGGATGGATCACATCAGTCAACACAGAAAAAAAGAAGAAGAAGACTGTGAGACTGAATGCTATAATAAGTGGAAGTCTCCACATTGGGAAGAGCTGTAGTGGGTAGTTCTCTATTTCTTTAGCTGCTAGAAGAGACCCCTGGTCTAAAGGAGTGAGGCCTAGACTCCTGGCAACATCCATCACCTTCTGTTTGGATTTAGTGTCGTCGCCACAGACGAAGACCTGAAACAAAACACATTTGCTTTTACAATTGGTGAAATTGTGCAAGTTCAAAGTTTCAGCACAATTAAATAAAGCTGTCATGAAACAAAGTTAGCTGACTCATATTATTTCAGTTGTTCCTCACCAAGAAAAAATTCTTCACAGGAGACGTGTGTGATCTTACCTGACTGCTGGCATCCAGGCTGCCTGACTGAAGGGCCCAGGCTGAAACTGTGTTAAATCCCTTCACCACAATTGCTTTGGGGACCAGCTGAGTAAGATACTGAGCATTGGACTCAGGGTACTGATTCATTTTGAGGTTGTTGCTCACATCCACCAGTATTTTTCCATCTAGTAAATTGGACAGAGCTGGGAGGAAATCATAGTTCTCTCTGTGAACTGCAAGGAAAATCAACTTGCATTTTTTCAGGGCATCAGCGTGGGTACAGACTTGAGCTCCACTTGGTACAAGGGTGGAATTTTGTGGGTTTCGACTGCCATATATCACTGGGTACCCTGACATGAGCAGCCTCATACCCAAAGATCGGCCAAAGTCTCCAGTGCCAAAAATGCAGACTGCCTCCCGCTTATGGCTATTGTCACTACCTGCAGTTATTTCAGACATCTCCATCTGGAAAAAATATGGAAAAGTAGTGATTATTGAATAATGTCAATTATTCAAAAAACTAACTTATTTTTATATTTTTTGCAGTTAGCTTGGTAAGGTTGTCATAGGTTGGGAAAGGATAAAGCAGCAATTTGCTTTGCAAATCTCCACAGATACAGTATTTTTTAACATATCATAAATGTTCTAAAATTACATTTATCTTCCACTTCCATGATGTCTCTCTGTTTACAGTATGTTCTTTCCTTTACCCCAGTTTGGAAAAGGAGATCGTCAAATGTTATTTTAATTGTAGGTATAATAATTTGACTAATAACAATATATTGAGTAATAATCTCAAATAAATCAGTGCCTAATTTCTGCCTTTGATATTATAGGCATTATTATTAATATTAATAATATCCTACAGATCAATACTGACCAAAGAAGAAAATGCTGTGGCTACAAAAGCAAGCCATTATATTTGGATGGTTAAATTCAAAAGGCTATTGAAGAGAAAGAGATAAAACTAAACAATAAGGGCTGATAATCCCCAAAGTCTCCAGAATTTTAGAAGTTTCAGTGATGGTTTGACTCCAATAATCCATGATCTAATTATTTAGGTATCAAAGTAGTTCAGCATTTAGTGAATTAGTGAATGCTGAACAAAGTGAATTAAATGGGCATTTCTGTATTAATAGAAATAACATCTAATAGTTTGGAAAGTGTGACTGTCTGGCACTGCCAAGTACCTGAGCTTTCTGGACTAGGGGAGTTTTACTGCATTGGAATGGTCCCCATCATTGTTCAATTAGAGCTTATATATGATCTTCTGAATTTATCTCAAAGCATTTCTGAATGGAAGGAGGACATGGTGTTTGTAATGCTAATGGGTGTACTCGATGTGCACAGTCATCTGGGCAGAGCATATTCTCTATGCAAAAACATCAATATGTTTGTGCTAAGGCATAGGAAGGCGTGATTCAGAGCCCTGGATTTAGAAGCTGTGGACTGCAGGAGGGCTGCCCCCTCTTTGCTTCCTACCATTTGTACTAACATTTTACAATGAACCCTGCAGCTCAAAGGGTTTCTATTTCATTGACCATCCTCCTGACTGCAGTCACAACAAACCAGGACAGACCAGAATCCAGGGTAAGGTGCAGGACTGAAGCAAAGCAAGTGATAATTCCTAGCTATGTCTTCACCCACAGCATAACTGGGGAAGGCAGTTCCATAAGCTTTGCAATGCTGGGGCTTCAACATATATTCAAGAATATGCCTTCCACATTATTTTGAGCTCCTCTCCTTCTTTGCAATGTTGGCCCTGTCTCTCATCCTGTTTTTTTTTATCATATCAATCACGTAACTCAGGTCTTACAGAACATCTGTATTGTGGTGAACTACGTGTGCCTGTCTGGACACGCCCCCTGCTGACTGCTCCTGTGGCTCCTCCCACAGACCCCTGTATAAAGGCGATCTGAGGCCAGATCCTCGGCCTCAGTCTCCAGGACATAGTATGATGGTCACTCACTCCTGGTTCCTTCTTCCAGTCAATAAAAGCCGATATCTCGCCTACGTCTCAGTGTGAGTTATTGATGGTGCATCATGTATTGACACCATTGTCCTCCACAGGACCCACAGAACAGAAACAGAATCAAGAGATTGCCCAAGAAGATCACTTAATAAAAACTTAATGCAGATTTCATATTCATCTATTTATTCCATTTTAAATCAGTGTATTGTGCACAACACGCTACTGTATTTTTTTACATTTAGTTACATTTTTATTGTTTATAAGTACTTAGGGGCTGTAAAAAATTAAATCAGAATGCAATTTTTTCTCCTCCATTGTATACACGCTAAATCAAAAAACACACAAGAAAGGAAATAATGCAACAGATAAAGGGTCCCCATCTGCAGTAAGACTTACTCTTGTGTAAACTATTATTTGTGAGCTTCTCCAAGCAGAATAAACCAAAAACATGTGAGTAATTCCAGCCACGGGCATTGCAAACAGATTCCAATGAGCTAACATGATACTGGTTTAAATAAAACTTTCATAACAAGTTCTGCACAGAGTTATTTCTACTTTCCCTCTCATACTGTTGGTGTACAGTTGATTTTGATCTACGTACAGCATATTAACAGAATCCTGCTTTCTTTAGACTAGCAGATCCACATAAAACTGCAAGATGCAGGCAGAAAAGAAAATGCCAAGTACTTTTCTTGGTGTCTGGGCAATTAATGCCCTGTTTCATCCTAATGAAAGTGTTTAATACTATGCTTTCCTCTATATCTGTTCAAATGTGATGGCTATTTTCTTAAACAAATACTCACAGGCTGCTGCAATCATTTAATATGTTATCATAAAATTAATTGACAATTAATATGTAAGTTACACTTGCTATATGCACTATTTCATGATCATGGCATTAAATTTTAATTCAGCATACAAAGCATGACAATATAGATATTTGAAATAAAGGCAGATAGGTGATATATATATTTAATTACCTTTTTTTTTGCCTGCAGTGCTTTAAAAGTGGTCCAGTTCACCACGAAATAAAATCCAACAGAGCAGAAATTGTCAACAACTAGTAAGAAACTTGGATCCTTTGTCTTCTGTGCAAGATCATCTGACAGAATTTTTTTTCCTTTTAGTCTTTAAATAGTTGTTTGTGTAATTTCAGCTGGCAATTTGTTCTAAGTTTTATTTCCAATTGGCTGCTTAGTACAGATTTCTCAAGGATTATGGGGAAATTCCACCAGCTGTTATAATGATGTTAACTGTACTTCCTGTAAATATGTACCAGAGAGTTATGTAATATGACTCCCCTAGTATACTCATCTGTTTTCTGCAAACACAGAGTTCACTGCCAGCTCACAGCAGGATATGTAAGGCACTGTTGCACCAAGTGACAAAGAATGTTATGAACCATTCTAACTGGCAGCAGCACACATAATTTCAGATTCTGATCCAGTTTATTGTCACTTAGAAACCACAAATGCAATGCAGTTAAAAAATGAGACAACGTTCCTCCAGAATGATATCACAAAAACACATGACAAAACAGACTACACCAGAAAATCCACGTAACGTTTGGCAATCCCCAATCCAGAGTCCGGAGAGGCTGCTGTGTATTAATATCGTGCTACCGTCTTATCGCGTTCCCCGGAAAGGAGCTCCAAATCCACCAGACAAACAAGACCAAAAACTAAAGCTACAAGACCTGCACAAAACCACATAGTTACAACGTATAGTTACGATAGTGCAAACAATAGCATAATTGATAAAAAACAGACCATGGGCACAGTAAAAATAATCCAAAGATGTTAAAGGACTATAAGTTCAAAAAATAAATCACCACACAGTTTCCACAAGTCCCCAGGATCCCGACAGACTCGCTGCTATGGACTTCCACGGTTCTGCCCAACTCAGCCTTGCAGACACAGCACACAATGAAAGCTCTGTCAAAACCAGGCTCGCAGACGCAGCACACACTGAAAGCAACCTGACCACAGTGGATTCTGAGTCCTTCAAACCTTTGAGCCAATGACCATCCCCTCTGGCACAGCTTCTCCGAGCACCATCCTCTGTCGAGCATATTAAATAGGCCCCGCCAACGGCCATTGGCAACGCAACCTCAAGGACTGGGGGCCTGTTCTGATTTGAAAATCATTTAAGTTTTTGCCTGCTTTACGATGAAAGCAGCAACAAAGCCACACTATTTATCAAATCTTCTATACCGATTCTGAGCCTATCTTTAATTCTGATCAACTTTTATAGATGTGTGGTGGAGAGTATATTGATTGACTGCATCACAGCCTGGTATGGAAACACAATTGTCCTTGAACAAAAAATCCTACAAAAAGTATTGAACACAGCCCAGTCCATTGCAGTTAAAGTTCTCCCCACCATTGAGCACATCCAGATGGAGCATTGCTGCAGGAAAGCAGCATCGATCATCAGGGACCCCCACCACCTAGGTCACGTTTTCTTCTCTCTGCTGTCATCAAGAAGAAGGCACAGAAGCCTTAGGGCTCACACCACCAGGTCCAGGAACAATTATACCCCTCAATCATCAGGCTCCCGAATCAGAGGAAATAATGTCACTCAACTTCACTTGCCCCATCACCGAACTGTTCCAACATCCTATGGATTCATTTACAAGGTCTCTTCATCTCATGTTCTCAATATTTATTCTTTTTTTTGTGTTTGCATAGTTTGCTGTCTTTTGCACATTGGTTGTCTGCCCTGTTGGTGCTGTCTTGCATTGATTATTTGATTTAATGAGTATGCCAACAAGAAAATGAACCTCAGGGTTGTATATGGTGACATATATGTACTTTGATAATACATTTATCTTGAACTTTGAACCGGTGAGCTTGAATTTCAAATTCAAGTCAAGTCAAGTCACTTTTATTGTCATTCCGACCATAACTGCTGTCAGGACCATGATGTTACATGACACAGTACAAAAACTAGACTGAACTACGAAAAAAAAAACAACACAGAGAAAGCTACACTAGACTAGAGACCTACACAGGACTACATAAAGTGCACAAAAACAGTGCAGGCATTACAATAAATCATAAACAGGACAATAGGGCAGTAAGGTGTCAGTCCAGGCTTCGGGCATTGAGGAGTCTGACAGCTTGGGTGAAGGAACTGTTACAATTCATTGCAATATTTGATGGTGAGCTATGCCACAGTTTTAATATCTATCAGATACCTGTTCTTATGCAGGAAGACAGTGGATACTGCAAAGCAGTGGATAATTTACAGGTAACTCATTATAAATGAAATTGCATTTGTACTATATGAATTTCAGTGATTTTCTGTGAAAGTATTTGGAACTGATTTCCTTAACTCTGGCCATCATCCTGTGGAAATTACAATCAATCAGCATTTATTGCATATTTTTATGAAAAGAGGTGTCTGATTACTTGAAGTTGAAAAAAAAACGTTGCTGACTGCATTAGGTAGAAAAATAGACCTGGTTTCAAAGTTTTACAGATATTTGTCTTTACTGATGAGGCATAGTTGTTCAATGACAGTGACTGCTATTATAACTTATGAGATTTAAGGGCACAGGGAGAATACATATAGGCACCTTGAAGGGCATATCTTAGCCAAGTGCCTCAGCTGATTTGAACATGAGATGAGGAAGCATAGCACTGTCTCTACTTCCTGAGGAGACTGAGGCAAGCAAACCTCTTGCCTTCAATTCTAACCAAATGTTCCCAGTGAAATTGTCCTGACCCGCTGCCTCACTATCTGGCTATGTGGTTTGCAAGGCTCTGACCACAAGACTCTATAAAAAAGATTTTGACCACTGAGAGAATCACTGCGGTCTCTCTTCAACCCATTGGAGACACGTAACAGAAATGCTGCATTTGTAGGGTCCTTAGCCTTGTCAATGATCTCTCCCATCTATTCAACAATCTCTTTCAACCCCTACTATAAGGCAGGAGATACCGTAGCTTCTTCCCCCAGACCGTGAAACTATTGAACTCCCTGCCATCACCCAGGTCTCACAATGTAGCATTACACTCATTACTTGTTAACGAGTGATGTAAATGCACCCTATCGTTTGTTTGGTAATATTATTTAATGTGTTGTGTGTGAGTTGTACACACAGTGTTACACCTCAGTCTGGAGGAACATTGTTTCGTTTGGTGGTATACATGTATATGGTTGAAATTACAGTCTGCTGAGTGTTTTGTTTTTCTTTTAGATTTCAAAAAGTTGTAGATGTTTTTTTTAAAATAGTAGCTAGATATTTGCTTTATAAAACAGTTATCTTTACTGTTCATGGATGAGGATGCTTGATGGACCTGGACTACATTGCTGAGAATTGCAAGTGGAGACCAGTCTAGCCCATGTGACTCTCTGAGCCATGAACTCAACAGCATCATTCTGCTGCCAGTTCCAATGGGAGAATGAATATGGTCCTGTGAATGCAGACAGCCCCTTCAGCCCAATTCATCCATGTTGAGCAATATGCATATCCTGGCTAGTTCCATTTGGCCCACATCCTTCAAAGGATTTTCAATCTAAATGCCCCTTAAACATCATAATTTTACCTATCTTACAGCTACTTATGGCAGCTTGTACCCACCTTTCTCTTTGCGAGAAGTTATCCCTCAGGTCCCTTTTAAATCTGCCCCCCTCATCTTAAAAATCTATATCCTCTACTTTTAGACTACTCTACCCTTGGGGAAAATATTGTGTCCATTCACCTTATCTATGCCTCTCATGTGCCTTTATAAAGTCATCCTCAGCCTCTAAAGCTGCAGGGAAAAATGTTCCAGGCTTTCCAGCCTCTCCTTATAACTCAGACCCTTCAGTCCTCATGAAACTTTCCTGCACCCATTTCCAGTTTAATATTATCCTTTCTATACTTGGGTAACCAGAACTGAGCACAATCCTCCAAGAATGGTCTCACTCACATGTAATTTGCAAAGCTGTGCCCTATGTAACTGAAGTTCTTCTCAGGCTGAGTTTAAACCTTTGTGAAATCTAGCAGTGTTATTGAACTGTACTTTGGAAACAATGAAGTTTTAAGACATAAAAACACAAAATACTGGCAGAACTCAGCAAGCCAGACAGCATCTATTGGGGGAGGTAGTGACGAAGTTTCAGGCCGAAGCACTTCATCAGGAGTTTTAAGACATACTCAATGTTTCTGGTCTTGTTTGTGACTTCCTGTGTTTCATTGACTTTTTATATCCTTTATGCATGCAACCTCGGGACCAAATGAATTTTTCACTTCCTTCTACACAAAAGTTCATTCACTCATTTGGGGCCTCACGTTATTCTCATAAAACTTACTCAACAACAGGTTCAGAGATTTTTTTTCTTGCTTGGTAATTGTGATCAAAGCAACTTGGTTGCAGAAACAGTGTTTGTAGGTTATATGCAGTGGCTTGAAATATTTTGAGTGGTGACTTTAAAAAATGAGGCAATCTGGTACATGGTGTGATTATCAGATGGTGTGACATTGTTCATCCATGCTTAAATATGTGTATGCATGTGACAGAACTGACTTAGACAAAATCTTGATGTCCTTTAATTCAGCATATTGGTCCTGTGACATGGGATCATAGCATGGAACCAAACCCTTTGGCCAAACTCATCCATCCCAGCTCTGTTACCTAGCAGTCTAGCCCATGTCTGACTCATAGCCCTTTAATCTCTGCTGGCCATGTACTTAACACCTCAACCACTATTTCTGGCAGCTCTTTTGAAGAACTCACCACTCTTTGCATGAAGAAGCTGTCCTTGATGTCCCTTTTAAATTTCCTGCTTCTTATTTCTGATGTTAAATCTATGGCTTCTTGTTTTCAGGACACCCTCCCTGGGAAAAAGACTATGTGCCTACACCTTGTTGGTGTACTTTTATTCCTCTATCAGATCACCCCTGAATCTCCTATGTCTCAGGGAATAAAGTCTTAGTCTACACAAACCATTCTTCTAACTCAGGATCCCAAGCCCAGGCCACATTCTGGTAAGTCTTTTCTGCACTCATTCTAGTTTAATAATTTATTTCCTATAACAAGGTAACAGCGTACAGAATTTTCCAAGTGCAGCCTCACCAACAACTTATACTGTATAACTACAACATTAAGGGTGTATCGGGAGTCCAGGGAGGGGGTTGCATCTCTGCTGTAGGTGCTTGCCTTGTCCACTGGGGGCAGCGGACTCATCTTTGTTCCCCACTGGACACACAGCTCTCACTTGTGCCTCCGCATGCAACAGCGGCCACACCCTGGTAAACTGCTTCAAAAGGCAGGCTAAGCTAGCTGAGAGTAGCCAGTGCCTCATACCCCAGTGAGAAAGGGACATGCCTGTCCTAGCATGTGCAGTTAGCTCCAACGGACTGAGAGGATGAGACCGACAGTGAGATCCAACAGCCAGGAAGGCGGAACTGCAATGCTCTGTGGAGAGCGAAGGGTATGACAAGCCACTGCAACAAAGGCAGTCCCCAGTTTGTGATGCTAGTTCGTATCACTGGGTCTGGAGTTTGAGAGAGTGGAACTGCCCCAGTGCAATGGCTTTTCCACTTTAAAACTGTCCCACACTGCAACATTACATCTCAACTCAGTGCCATGACTAATGTAAGTCATCATACCGTGGTGAACTACATATACCTGTCTGGACATGCCCCTGCTGACTGCTCCTGTGGCTCCTCCCACAGACCCCGGTATAAAGGCGATCAAGGCCTGAGCCTGGCCTCTCAGTCTCCAGGATGTAGTATGGTGGTCACTCACTGCTTGTTCCTTCTTCCAGTCAATAAAATTGATGCACCATCAATAACTCACTCTGAGATGTAAGGCTACTATTACGCCCAATGGGTCCCCCATTACGCAGACAAGGCCCGCCCCCTGGTCAAGTCTACCACTTTTCCCCTATCCCGCATCGCGGATATGGTCAACCAGATAGCTCAGTACAAGGTGTACTCGACAATAGATCTGAAATCCGCTTATCACCAGCTCCCCATCTGCCCAGAGGACCGCCCCTACACTGCCTTCGAGGCGGGCGGAAGGCCTTATCACTTCTTGCACGTCCCCTTCAGTGTCACGAATGGTGTCTCCGTCTTCCAGAGGGAAATGGAACGGATGGTGGACCAGTACCAACTGAAGGCCACATTTCCCTATCTGGATAACATCACCATCTGTGGTCGCGACTGGCCGGATCACAACGCCAACCTCCAACGATTTCTCCAAGTGGCCGCAGCTCTGAACCTCACTTATAACAGGGACAAGTGTGTGTTCGGAACCACCTGCCTCGCTATCCTTGGGTATGTCGTGGAAAACGGGGTCATTGGCCCTGATCCCAACCGTATGCGCCCCCTGTTAGAACTCCCTCTTCCCACCACTCTCAAAGCCCTCAGACGGTGCCTGGGTTTTTTTTCCTATTACGCCCAATGGGTCCCCCATTATGCAGACAAGGCCCGCCCCCTGGTCAAGTCTACCACTTTTCCTCTCTCTGCTGAGGCCTGCGCGGCCTTCAGCTGCATTAAAGGGGACATTGCCAAAGCTACGATGCATGCGGTGGACGAGACCATTCCCTTCCAAGTAGAGTGTGACGCCTCCGATTTCACTCTGGCTGCTACCCTCAATCAGGAAGGCAGGCCAGTAGCATTCTTTTCTCGTACCCTTCAAGGCTCTGAAATTCGGCACTCCGCGGTGGAGAAAGAAGCCCAGGCCATAGTGGAGGCTGTTAGGCACTGGAGGCACTATCTCGCTGGCAAAAGGTTCACCTTGCTGACCGACCAGCGCTCTGTTGCGTTCATGTTCAGCAACCAACAGTGGGGCAAAATCAAAAATGATAAAATTTTGCGGTGGAGAATAGAACTCTCCACCTACAACTATGATACTCTGTACCGGCCTGGCAGACTCAATGAGCCCCCTGATGCCCTATCCCGGGGAATGTGTGCTAGCGCACAGCTCGACCAGCTATACGCCCTTCATGCACAACTTTGCCATCCGGGGGTCACCCGATTTTACCATTTTGTGAAAGCCCGGAACCTGCCGTACTCCCTGGAGGACATCAGGACGATGACCAGGGACTGCCAAATCCGCGCTGAGTGCAAACCGCACTTCTACCATCCTGAGACGGCTCAACTTGTCAAGGCCACTCGCCGTTTTGAGCAACTGAGTATTGACTTTAAGGGCCCCCCTCCCTCCACCAACCGCAATGTCTATTTTCTCAATATTATCGACAAGTACTCGTGGTTCCCCTTTGCCATTCCCTGCCCCGACACCACTACCATGTCCGTCATAAAAGCCCTGCGCCAGCTCTTCACTCTGTTCGGATATCCCTGCTATATCCACAGTGATGGAGGGTCCTCCTTTATGAGTGCCGAGCTGCGCCGGTACCTGCTAGCTAGGGGTATTGCTACTAGTCGGACCACGAGTTATAATCCCCAGGGAAATGGACAGGTGGAGAGGGAGAATGCCACAGTGTGGAAGGCCACACTTTTAGCCCTTAAGTCAAAAGGGTTGCCGGTCTCTCGATGGCAGGAGATCCTCCCTGAGGCACTCCATTCTATCCGCTCCCTGTTATGTATGCCCACCAATGCCACCCCTCACGAGCGTCTATTCACTTTTCCCAGGAAGTCTGTCACTGGGACCATCCTACCAGTTCGGTTGACGTCCCCAGGGCCAGTGGTGCTCCGGAGACATGTGAGGAGTACTAAATACTTCCTGCTGGTCGAGAGGGTTCACCTTCTACATGCGAACCCCCAGTATGCCTATGTGGTCTTACCTGATGGGCGGGAGGACACGGTCTCCGTCCGTGACCTGGCGCCCGCAGGTGCAGTAGACCACTACCCTGAACACTCTCCAGTAACTATGAACCCTGTACCCGAGGTGACACCGCGCACACCAGGCCCTACACAGACTCCTCACGACACGCATATACCGGGAGTTTCGTACGCATATATACCAGGCGCCTCGCACATGCGTGAGGGATCACTGACGCCTAGTGGGCTGGAACCAGCACAACCTCCGTCTCCTGTGCAATCACCACCGCCGGCATCTGTGCAATCACAGCCGGTGCTACGTAGATCGCAGCGTCAGATTCGACCACCTGATAGACTTAACCTGTAAGAAACTTCGCCACATGGGGATTCTTTTTAAAACAAAGTGGGGGGGGGGGGGTGAATGTGGTGAACTACATATACCTGTCTGGACACGCCCCTGCTGACTGCTCCTGTGGCTCCTCCCACAGACCCCTGTATAAAGGTGATCAAGGCCTGAGCCCGGCCTCTCAGTCTCCAGGATGTAGTATGGTGGTCACTCACTGTTTGTTCCTTCTTCCAGTCAATAAAAGCCAATATCTCGCCTTACGTCTCAGAGTGAGTTATTGATGGTGCATCACATACTAGATGTACTAACAAGCTGGATGAACTCAGCAGATCAGGCAGCATCCATTGAAATGAGCAGTCAATGTTTTGGGCCAAGAGGTTGACTGCTCATTTCAACAGATGCTGCCCGACCTGCTGAGTTCATCCAGCTTGTTTGTACGTGTTGATTTGACCACAGCATCTGCAGTGTACTTTGTGTTTATCATACTAGATGTGTTCTTCACCACCTTATCTTCATGTGACTCCACTTTCAGTGTACTGTGCACTTGCAATCCTTGGTCGCTTTGTTCCATAATACTTAGCTGGGCCCACCATTGACAACATGTCCCACCCTGATTTGATCTCCCAAAATGCAATACCTCATTTTTATCTGGACTGAAAGCCACTTGAGCGTCCTCAAGAAACATACCTAGCTAAAATATGATCATTCACAAAATCACTAACCATGCCTTGTACAGTCTCATCCAATATAAATTACAGACAACACAGGTCGCAGCAGCAACTCCTTTGGCACTGCACTGGACACAGGCCTTTGGTCTGAGAAACAATCCTGAACATCACCCTCTGATTCCTACCACTGTGTCAATTCTGAATCCAATCAGCTAACCCTCTCTGGATTCCATGCAATCTAACTTTTCAGAGTAGCCTGCCATGGGAGACCTTGTCAAAGACCTTGCTAAAGTCAACATAGACAACATCCACTGCCTTACCTTCATTTACCTTCTTTGTTAGCTCATTGAAGATCTCTAAATAAATTATCTGTCACAACTTCCCACATACAAAGCCATGCTGATTGTCCTGAATCAAACCCTGTCACTCCAAATGTTGTGTAGATCCTGTCCTGCAGAATCTCCTCTGGCAATTTACCCACCACCATTGTCAGATTCACTAGTCTGTTTTTCCTGGCTTGCTTTTTCTGCCCTTTTTAGATAATGGTATCGCATTGGCCACTCTCCAGAACCTCGCTTGTTGTCAGAATTGAAGCAAGAATCTCCACAATTCCTTCTCTCACTTCCAACAAGGTCCAAGAGTGCATTAGGTCAGGCCTTGACAATTTATCCACCTTAATGTACTTTACAGCCTCCATTGCCTTCTCCATGGTATTTTTTATGTGGTTGAAGGAATCACCTTGGCTTCCCTCATTTTGTCCATCATAAAAATCTCCCATTGCCTTTGGTTCCACAGATGGCCCTGCAGATCTTTAGGGAGAACTTTTCTCTCCCTAATCACCCTTTAACTTTTAATATGGCTAAAGAAGGTCTTGGGATTTTGCCTCTCCCCTGCCAAATCCACCTCATATTTTTTTTTTTGCAATTCTAACTTATTTCTTAAGTGCACACCTACATTTGTAGTTATGAAGAGATTCACTAATTTTCAATTGCCTATGCATTGTGTATGTTTCCCTCTTTTTCTTAACAAGAGTCTCAATTTCTCTCACCATCTGGGTTCCTGAAACGTACCAGCCTTGCTCTTCACCCTAGCAGGGTAACCTGTGTTGTTTCACATCTTATTTAAAATTTGCCTAATAAATATTGCAAACTGTTCAATCTTTCAAGTTCATTCAGGGTCTCCTCTACTTGAGCCTTTCAGATGTGTGATGTTGATCAAAGGCAGCTGTCACAAACCTTGACTTTTATTTTAAAGATTATGTGGGATTTTTTGCCCTTAAAGTTGACATACCAATCTTTCAACAAATCTTCATTAAGCTGCAGATGATTATCTAGATGTATTGCAACCTTCTCACAGTAATTTCATTCTTCCAAACCACCTTATAAATCTCAGCCCGATTGATGATAATAACAAAAACTGAAAATGATACAAATATTCAGCAGTCAGAGAAAGAGAAACAGAATTAATATTTCAGGTGGAAGTTGGGGGAAATTTTCTAATCAGTGTTACCAAAAAACGTCTTCAGATTAATTCAGCAGCTAGTAGTTGCAACAATGTTCAACTGATCAACTGATTGTTAATTTTCCATTTCAAATTTTGTAATTTTCCAACATCACTTTTCATTAATATAGTACAGAAAGCTTCTTTTCACCCCTAATGTCTAATCCCTGCATCTTCAAACCTACAACAGGGCTGTCTGAGGGCCACTTTCTTCTTCCTTGATCTTCTGGAGATCTTGCCTTCACAGCCTTTAATTTCATAAACACAAGAAAGTCTGCAGATGCTGGAAATCCAAGCAACACACACAAAATGCCAGAGGAACTCAGCAGGGCAGGCAGCATCTATGGAATTAAATAAACAGTCAATGTTTTGGGCATCCTGAAGAAGGATCTCAGCCTGAAATGTCAACTGTTTATTCATTTCAAATGACGCTGCCTGACCTGCTGAATTTCTCCAGCATTTTCCATGTGTTCCCCCAATTTTGTAGCTCTCCAGCTGCACATTGTTCAATCTTAATTGTCATTCAACCATACTTGAATACCTATGAATACAGCCAAATAAAGCAATGTTGCTCTGGGGCATTGGAGTCATATACAGCACAACAGACATATAACACATTTAGGATAGCAAGCATATATATGATAGCAAGCACATAGAAGATAGCAGTCACACAAAAAGTATAGTCAAAGTTCCTGAGTCCATGAATGTTGCAGCAGTCTGCTGTTGAACAGAGTACAACTTGTCTTCTGCCTAGCAAACACTGGAGGTCAGCACTGATTCCAGCAACATAGTTTTTGCCTCACAACCAGAATATCCTAATATATCCATTGTTTCTGTAGGACAAAAGCAATCTAGCTTGTTTTAGTCCCACAGGATTCATTTCTTACTGTTCTAGCTCTATTCTTTCTTATCATGTTCCAATCTCCTTCAACTTACATCCAAAACACCTGTGATGCCTCAACAGTTTCCATATTCCTGGCTCCAACAGGCTCATTTTCACCATGGATGTCCAATCCCTCTTTATTTCCATCCCACAACAGGATGGCTGAGAACCTATGATACTTTGAATAAAGCCATGCAACGAGGGTCCTGGTGGAGAGGCCTGACCAGTGGTTCTCCACCAGAACCCTCCTTCACCTGGCTTTATGTGTTCTTATGCTGAGCAACCTCTGCTTTAATTCCACTCACTTCCACCAAATAAAAGGCAGAGCTATGGGAGTTCAGCTGGGGTGAAGCTATCCTTAACTCTGTGGTACACAAAGCTGCTTCAGTTCTGATTAAACCCTCCCTCCTCTCTATTGCAAGGGTCGGCAACCTTTTTGCCTCTGTGGACCAGATTGCGTATTAATCAGTGGACAGTGGGCCAGCCATAAAAAACTTGACATATGGGCATTATCCATTTAAATACATCTAGTTATGTATTGCCTCAAATTAATGAATAACACATGCTAGAAAATCATTTGTACTTAAGGTTGCCTGCCCCTGGACTATTGAATCAGCACTATTTCATCCTTTTGAGCAGCCCAAAAGTTTTGGTTTCTTTCCTGTCAATTTCAAAATTGCTCTCCATTTGAAATTATTCCCTTCCCTTTCTTGACATTTCCATACCAGAGGATAGGTTAGTGAACAATAACCTCATGAAATCCCACAACTAATTTAACTAACCCAAGCCCACCACATTCCTGAGAAGACTCAGTTCCATTGCCCTATTTGTCTTGCTCAGTCATATCCACTTTGATAACTATACAACAGCAGAGTTTCTAACATATTGTCCTTTCTCCTCAACTATGAATCATAGTACAGTACAACACAGCACAGCGTGGGCCCTTCAGACCACAACGTTGTGCCAACGTATATAAACCTACTCCATGATCAATCTAACCTGTCTTTCCTATACAGCCTATAATCCTCGATTTTTCTTTCATCCTATGCGCCTATCTGAGTCTCTTAAATGTCCCTGTTGTATCAGCCTCTATCAGTACATTCCAGGCACTTACCACTGTGTAAAATCCTACTCTGACATCTTCCCTTAAATATATATCCTCTGGTATTGGCCATTACTGCCTTGGGAAAAAGTCACTGTCTGTTCACTGTCTCCACCATCAGGCCCATAGCCTTGTAGGTTATGGCCCTTCAAATAGTTAAGTGTGATATGGATTTCTGCTTCTATCACTGTTAGGCAGTAAATTCAAGACTTTTAGCCCCTCTGGGTAAAATAGATCTTCCTTTAAGCCTACAATTATTTAAAACTATTGATGTCAGTGAAATCTTCCCACTTCACTGGCAGGATCAATGTTAACACGCTAATGTCAATACTCCTTTCCAGGCCACCATTCTTTAATTACACTCAGTTGGTTCCAACACCAGGCAATTTATGCTATTTTCTATCATAGCAAAAGATTTGCCAGAAGGACTGAGGAAACTACTTAAGTATGTTTTCAGATCTTTCTTGAAAAGGTACGAGAGTCCAACTAAACCCCCCAGGAATAACTGGTCCAACATGGAATGGCGTCCAGGACAATATTGAGAATCTTGGTTCTCTTTGTCAGGAGCATGTGTCAGCTTGGTGAAAAGAACTGAAGAAGAACACTCCCTTTCATATGACCCACTCACTTGCACCATCCGTTTCCCTTGGTGGATCTCACAAGTAGAATCTGTGGATGACTCAGCAGCCATCTTAGAACACATGAGAACGGAGTGGCAGCAAGTCATCCTTTACTTTGAGGACTGCCCAAAAAGAGAAGACCATAATTCCAACATTGACATAACAACAGAAAAAAAATTTGGAAAGCCTGCAGTGGCCTTTGTGAAGAGATTATTGAAACACCCAGGTTTCCTTGGCTGCATAAGTCTAGGGAAGACAACCTCTGGCCCCGTCAAATTCGTGAGATTGAGGCGCACTCGATCCCACCCCAAACCTCAGTTTGTGTCATTTGCTACCCTGTTACGAATTAATGCCATGAAATAACAGACAGCATGCTGCGTACAATTAAAGGAATTTATGAATCTTAACTGAAGGGTTAGTAAAGAATAACAAAAAGAAAAGGGCCCATTCTAACTAAACAGTCAAATGTGCATAAGTTGGAGATCATGTTGAACTTCTCTGTCACTCATACGCTGAGCCCTCGGTCAACGTGAAAGCACACACCACCTTCCAAACGTCACTCACAATCCACTTCGAAAAAACGGGACTGCCACCGATCGTATGGTTCTCCCCAGCGACTTCTCTCTTCATCTCCTCTCAAACAAAGGAAAACCTCAAGCCCAACCTGATTGCCCTCACCAAGAAAACCTCACACTAATTGGATGGCACACATTCTACATCATCCCTCATCCTCAACAATAACCCAAACAGGTTGAAAGCAGAACAGCATCTCTTACAGAGCTGCTAAATGAAATACCTACAGCATAACAGTAAAGATGTGAACCAGGGCATTATACCACCTTAACCTTTAACTTTTCAGAAGCCCAAATCTTAGGAAGATCACATGTTTCCACTTCCTTTTCTCTGTATTCAGCAGGAAGATCATCAAATCTTATTTCTTTAAGAAAAGGTCACATTTGACACCCCACTTTGACAATCCAGCAAATTAAAAGACAAAGAATATTGAGGTAATGATGTCTGGCCTGACAGGCTTCCTTCACTTGCAAACAACCCAGTCACGAGTACATGGCTGGAGCTGTCTGTAGAATGTGTCAATTCTGAAAATTTTAGTGTCCTGATGCTTTGCTCCTTTGACTGAGAAAGACAAACAACAAAAAGATGCAAAAAGGAAGTTAGAATTCTAAGCAGGAAATATGAGTAAAATGATCATGATTAGTGCTGGCAAGTGAACACAGATCACTTGAAAAGGCACTGATGGTAATAAAGCAGGAAGTAAGAAAACGGTTAAATAATTCACAATGGAGGAAGGAAATAAATTGTCAAAGATGCAATTTAAATAAAATAAATTAAGAGAATTGTGCTGCAATTTATCAGATTAAAATATATGAGTCAGAAGTGCTCCTGACAAACTCAAGAATTTGATTGTTTGTATACCCCGAGGATTAAAGAAACAACAGAACTAAATTATAAAAGTTTACAATAAGTTTACAAAATTCTTTTGAATCTGCAATTGTCCCTTTCAACTGTGTACTATTGCATTATTTAATAAGTCAAATTTTTCAAAAAGATATTAATGGATTTTTTTTAACTTCTGATTTTAATAGGTATCATTAAAAAAAAAACTGAATTGAGATATAGATCAGCCATGATAGAATTAATTACGTGCAGTAAAAGACTCAAGAGTTAAAAAGAGTAATTATTTTGTTCATTAGTATATACATTGATGTTGAGTTTTTTCTCTTACATTCATATTCACCTTGGATAATTCAGTCTTTAGAATTAAACACCTGAAACCTTTTTAAAGATAAGCAACCTTTCCACTTGAAAGCTTCTCATACATCTTTGTAATATCAATATGAATATAGTATTGTCATACATACATTACACTATATCATTTAAACCATTAATACTCTGTCTCTTTTTTCTTTGAGCAGCTGAGGCTTTTTCTTTTTTCCAATGACATTATCAGTTTTTGATCTATGCAAAGAATATATTACAAATTACAAAGTTTTATATTTACTGTTGAATGTTTGGAAAACTGATGAACATTACTTGTTAAAAATGAACTTGCCCTTATTCGACTCTTACCTCCTCAAAGAATTCCAAGAAGTTTTCAGAGCATAACTAATTGCTTCTTTAACAATGGTCTCTACATTTACAAAGCCTTTGGTACAAAGTATTTATTGCTTTTCAAGACAAAATGATGTGAACATTTAATTCATTCTAGGCTCACTCATCTAGGGGGTTACTTGTTCACACTGTACTTGGGAATTATTTGTTCAGTAGATTTAACATCGACAACCTGAGAAATATTAATCAGAACTTTGTTGGTTTCTTTAATTCATTGAGATTTATGAAGTTCATCTTTTCAGTTTCTGCATTACACAATCTTTACTTAATTCTGAATTCATTGTTTTAATTCCACTTACTTTAACTTTCCATTTTCTACATCGGGCCTTCTCTCTCTCTCTCTCTCTCTGCCTGCCTCCCTCCCTCCCTCTCCCTCTCCCTCTCCCTATTCTAACTTTCTTGATGAACTTGTCCCTATCTTCTTAGCACTAGCACTGGTTGTGACCTAGTCTAAGACCAAAACTCTGCCTCTGCACAAAGAAAATGGCCCCTTTTATACCTTTCAAAACCCCTAAAACTAGTACTTTTCCATCCCCACTGTCGTAGCGTGAACAAGGTCTCCGGAGAGACACTGAGGCTAATAGTTACAGACAATACACACATATTGCTGGAGGAACTCAGCAGGCAAGGGAGCATCAATGGAAAAGAGTAAACATTCAACATTTCAGGCTGAGACCCTTCAACCTGATGAAGGGTTTTGGCCCAAAATGCCTACAGTTTACTCTTTTCAATTGATGCTGCCGGGCTTGCTCTGTCCCCCCAGCTTTATGTGTGTATTGCTTGGATTTCCAGCATCTGCAGATTTTCTCATCTCTGGTGGATATAGAAGTGTATTATTCAATAGAATGAGACACTCTTTGAGAAAAGGCCTCTTTGAACAAATATTACATGACATTTTATATGCTAAAGATCAAAGGCAATTCCATAATTACAATGAATCCACAATAATTTCTTTGAAGTATATATAATCTTCACATCTCCTTCTTTGCACCCACATTCCGGGCATCCACAATGAACGTTAATCAGCATTCTCAGGTTTTCAACTAACTGGTGTCCACAGCTCCAGGAAACTACTGTCCAGGGCTGCATTTTAAATTTAATCTACAATCCATGTTCAGGTCTAAAGATTAATTGCTGAAGTTAATATTTGCTATATACCCTAACACTAGAATATGCCCAAACCTCACCAGCTGCACCCACTCCCTTATCTTTTATGAACTTCAGCCCAGACAAACATGTTTTTCACCACTCTCCACTATTATGGCAGCAGACTTGTGCTTCCTCGACACTCTCAAAACACTGCTGTGTTCTGGTTCTCCTGTACTTTCTCAAAACAATCCCAACCCAGGCTAACACCATTTGGTCTTACAGACTTCCATTTTATTTTAGCCCATACCAAGAAGTAATCACGTTTAACCCTTTCCTTACAGGGAATTGACACATGGAAGAAGAAAAGTGCTAAAATTCTTGAGGGAAGCAGATTCAAATATCTCCCTTATTAATATCTGACTCAAAATCTGATTTATTATCACTGACATATTGTATATGATGTGAAATGTGTTGTATTTCAGCAGCAGTATAGTGCAAAGACAAAAATACTACAAATTATAAAATGGAGGGATTTTTGACAAAATAAAAATCGACAGATCTTAAGATTTAGTGCAGAGTGTTTTAGCCATATGTAGTATAAGCAATCAAAATCCTGCAAATTTAAATCTAAACCTTGTGACAAAGTACAGTGAAAAACTTTGCATGCCATCCACACAGATGATTTCATCATATCAGTACATTGAGGTAGTACAAAGAAAGCAATAACAAAGTACAGAATAGAGTGTTACAGTTAAAGAGAAAGTGCAGGGTACAAAGATAATAAGGCTCTAAAGGGGACATCTCAATTATCTTATAAATACAGGGCCGAACCTATCCTTGTGCTTGGTGGCATGTGTTTTCAGTATTTTTGAATCTTCTGCCCAATGGGCGGGGTGGTGGGGGGAAAGAAGAGGGTATGTCTGGGATTGGTGAGGTCTTTGATTCTTTATTGGCTGCCTTTCCAAGGCAGTGAGAAATCTAGAGACCGTCCATGAATGGAAGGCTGGTTTTTCTGATGTGCTGAGCTGTGTCCATGACTTTCTTCATTTCCTTGTGGTCTTGGTCTGAGTAGTTGCCACAGCAAGCCAGGATGCATCCAGATAGGTGCAGCAATAAAAATTGGTCAAAGGGGACATGCCAAATATCTTTTGCCTCCTGAAGAAGTAGAGGTATGTTTTTGTACTTGGGGTGTCTACATGATTGGATCAATACAGGGTATTGGCAATGTTAACTTCAAAGAACTTGGTTTCAACTCTCTCAACCTCAATACAGGATGTAAACGGGAGCACGTGCACTGACCCCTTCCTGAAGTCAATGACCAGCTCTTTTGTTTTAGTGACTTTGAAGGAAAGGTTGTTGTCATGACACCATGCCATTACTCTCCCTATCTCCTTTCTGTACGCTGACTCATTGATACTTGTGATTCAATCCATATGCTGGTATCATCTATAAATTAGCAGATGGAGTTAGGGCAGAAACTGGCCACTCAGTTGTGAGTGTATAGGGAGTTAAGTAGAAGGCAGCCTTGAGGGGCAGCTGTGCTGAGGGTAATTGTGATGGAGGTGTTGCTCCCTATCCTTACTAATTCTAGTCTATTGGTCAGGAAGTCAAGGGTCTAGTCGCAAAGAGATATGTTTAGTCCAAGTTCTAGGAGTTGGGGGATGAGTAATCATAGAATTGTAGTATTGAAGGCTGAACTGAAATTCATCAACAATAACCAATCATAAATGTCTTTGCTGTCCAGATGTTCAAGAGATGACTGTAAGACCAAGGAGATGGCTTCTGCTACAGAGTTGTTTTGGTGTTAGGCAAATTGCAGTGTATCAAGATTGTCTGTGATGTTGGAGTTGATGAGTGCCGCGACCAGCTTTAAAAGTACGTCAAGCTGGTGGCTATCTGAACCACCGGCTGGTGGTCATTAAGACATGTTACCCTATTTTTTTTAGGTACCAGGATCTGTTGCTCTGTTAGCAATCTTTCATTTGCAGCAAGAAAGTGGATATTGAGAAGCACACGCTCTTAAACCTCAGCTCAGATTCCAATTCCATATCTGTACTCTTTGGCATCCTTTTGCTCTGTTTGTTGCTACATATTCTTTTCTCATTTTAAGTTGAATTCCTCAGCACAGTTGGGTTTTTGAGTGTGAATGGCAAGGGAACAGCAGAGTGGGAAGCTGCGTTGCTGGAGGTGACTGCAACTGATGGTGACCCTAACATTAACTTTTCATCCATGTGTCTCTACAGATTAAAAAGTTTGGAGCATAAAGAAATCTGTATGTTGCAAGGAAGATAATTAAAAGTTCTCATGGTTTGTTATTAATAGTAGGTGCTCCAATGTTTTTACACTTAATTTCCATGGCTCATTAGCATTATTTTAAGACTTTAAAAAATGATAGTTTGAAATGTGGCTAATGGATTTGTTAAATATAGGATGTAGAAACACTCATTACTTAAGAAATTAAACTGAAAGACACTTGGGCTTAAAGGTGCCACCTTGATAGGATATATTGTTTCCATATACTCTGGGTAAACCATCAAAGTAATAATGGAATAAAAAAGAAAGCACTGGAAATAATCACTAAGATCTAGCAGCATTTGTGAAGAAAGAAAAAGCTAATATTTCAGGCTTATGGTCCTTCATCAAGCATGCCACACAACAAAATACTGTGAATTTCCAACAAGAGTGCAAAGATAATATTCATATCTGATTACCTTTGGATGTTCATGGATCTCATATGTATTCATTTCAGAGCATTAAACCACCTGCTCTCTGGTTGATAATCGGAAGCCTGGGGAGCAAGAGAGAGCGAGCGAGCATGCATTTTAAAAATGACTGAAAGCTCTCTCATATAAATTGAAACACTTTTGATTATGCTTTTCATTTGGTAATTTATTACTTAATTTACATTTGCAGATTAGTTTTTTTTCTAAAAAGCTGTTTATATTATTCTACAGTGGTGATAAAACTCTGATAGCTAAAGGAAGATAAAAAAGTATCTGAAAATAATTGCAATAATTGGAAAATAACATTTACTACAGATATTATGAGAAGGTACGTAGGAGTGTCGCATACAATTTATTTGTTGCTGAACAATCGACAAGTTTTTACATGCAATAAATACCTAGAGCTGAAATGAATCAATTGCATTACATAAAGGAAGGTCATGGAGAGCTCAAACAGTTTCCAGCAATTTGTGTTACAATGCCCTTTATTTTGCACATTTTGACATATCATCACTACTTTGAGTAACACATACAAAATGCTGGAGGAACACAGCTGGTCTGGCAGCATTTATGGAAATGAATAAACAGTTGTTGTTTCAGGATGAGACCCTTCACCAGGATATTTTGAAATATCAGCACTATTTTGAAATCTTTCAAATGTAACAATCGAAAGAATAATGGGGGAACTGGAATAATGGATCTTTTAAAGGAACGTGCTTCTAAAGTTTCCAATTTATAATGGAAACTCATTCTCTATTTAAACTGTTGGTGCTCTGCCTGCAGGACCATTGCACAACAAGTGAGTATTTGTACCAGGTATTGTTAGCTTTCTGAATGTTCTGAATAATAACATGGAACAGTAGCACAGAAATAGGCCCTTTGGCTCATAATGTTGTGCTAAACTAATAAACCTAGCAATTAAGTGCTTTCAAATCCATTTCCCTCCATTAACTGTCCAGTCATATGCCTATCATTTGTACACCAATCATAGAGCAGCAACTCAATGCATAAAAGCATGCAAATATGATCAAGCAGTTCAGTTATTTCTTCAGAATTGGGGAGGAAATGAGATCTAAGTGATTTTGACCGTGGAATGATGGTGGAGAACAGGGTGGTTTGCATATCTCAGAAGCGTCTGATATCCTGGGATTTTCATGCACAACAGCCTCTAGAGCTTACAGAGAATGATGCAAAAAAAAAATCCGAAAAAAAACCATCCAGTGAGCAGCAGTTTTGTGAATGAAAATGCCCTGTTAATGAGAGAAGTTAGAGGAGAATGGCCAGACTAGTTCAAGCTGACAGGAGGGTGACCAGAACAAAAATAACCATACATCACAACAGTGCTGGGCAGAAGAGCATCTCTGAATGCACAATATGTTGAACTTGAAGTGGATGAGGTTCAGCAACAGACCACAAACATACCCTTCAGTGGCCACATTTTTTTATAGAGGAGGTACCTAATAAAGTGGCCACTGACTGTACATCACACTGAATCCTTTGGCAGTCGTGTGTGCACTATCTGCAGTTTTGGACACCCTACTGGAGGAAAGATATTATTAAATTTGAAAGCGTGCACCAGGACTTTGTCTGGGCCCGGGCCCCAATCCCCAAGGAGAACTTATGTAGATTAGGACTTCATGCCATAAAACATATATGACTGAGGAGTGAACAAGCAAAGTCATGTAAGATCATGAGAGTCAGTAATGTCATTTTACAGCACTTGCACGGACTTGTACACTCTCACAGTCCTTCTGAACACTTAATTTCAGGAATTTAATTAAGTTACCGAGACACAGCTTACAAAAAGCTTATCTATTAAGTATGACAAGAATTCAAGAAAAATATATATGCTGGGAAATATTTTAAAATTAAAAAAATGTAGAACCAATTTCTTAAAGTTGTTTAAAATTCAGCACTTAAAGGAAATAACATTAAATGTTATTAAAAATAAACTTGGTAGATGTCTATTACTTCAAAGTTTTGAAGAAACTGTAACCAGAAATTTCCTACAGGAATAATAACATTGCTGCATTGCCACCTACTGTTTAAAATCCACTTTGTCAAGTTATTTCCAGATGATCATTGGCAATAGGACATACGTTTGTCTTTAATCAACTGTATTGTATGCCATTCTTCCTTGCTTTTATAACCCCATGACAGAGCTAGATAATCAAACTGAGGATCATCTCTACCTGCTGACATGGAAAGTTAGTGATCAATCAAATACAATGACTGATGATACCCTGCAAGAGGACATAGTAATTTTGACATATTTATTAAAATTGGGGATTGCGGGTATAAAAATTTGAGATTCACAGTAATACTTCAGTCCAACAGTTTTCAATGTTGGTTGCACTTCGTATTCTTTACACTGTCATTGAAGAATATGCTCAATGGAACAAAATGAGACACTATGTTATGTTTACTGTACCAATTCACTGCTCTAATTATTCTCCTTTGTTGTCCAAATTGTCTGAGAAATAATTAATGAAAGCAGAGAGAACTGACCACTTTTACCCAAAAGGCTTTTACTTTAGTCACAGACTTCATAAATTATTTATACTGTTCTATGAGGGTGGTGGGTGGAGATATGTCTCTACCGAAGGAGGTGTAAGGCGCTCCTTCCCTCTGCTAGACTGTAGGTCCCCCTTGGACAAGATGTAGCATCTGCTTACCCCCCCCCCCCCAATCAGTGTCACATGAACCATGGGAGCAGTTGGTGAATGGTTGTTTGAGCAGCTGGTACATACCATAATTCCTGATTCTGCAATGACTGACACCAGGCCGGGAGCTTCTAAAGCATATTGATAGTGACTGGTGTCACCCATCTTGTACAGACACTGCCCAGAAGTAGGCAATGGCAAACCAATTCTGTAGAAAAATTTGCCAAGAACAACCACTGTGAAGGAAAGACCATGATCACACATGTCATGTGACACGGCACATAACAAATGAACATTCTGTCAAAATGTCTGGCTGAGAAATGTGCTCTCTCATTCATTGTATTGGTACTATGTGGGGTGCCCGTGGTCGTTTACTGTAGAGACCCAAAGCTCTGTTACTCTATATACGTGATGTTTGAAGCTTGGTCAGATGGGTCTTGCAGAGTCAAGCAGCAAAGCTCTACCCTGGCCATTAACATCTCTGAGATCTACCCTGAGCCCATCACATTGATGCAAACATGAAGAGTGCAACTGGCTCTACTTTGCTAGGAGTTTCAGGAGACTTGGTATGTCACCAGAACCTCTTACAAATGTGTATAGAGGCTCCAATACACAGGATTGCAAAGAGTTGTGGACTCATCTAGCTCTATCCACAACCCTCCTCACTATCGAGGACATCTTCAAAAGACAGTTCCTCAAGGAGGCAGCATTCTTCACTAAGAACACTCACCATGTTCTTCTCGTTACTACAATTTTATAATGTAGATTTTATAGAAGAGGACAATAATGTTTTAAATCAGCGCTGTCCTTGCTGGAGCATATTCTGGATTTAGGGTGTATAGCAAAATACTAACTTCAGTCACCAGTCTTCAGATCTGAATATGGACTGTAGATTAAATTTAAAATGCAGCTCTGGGCAATGGCTTCTGAAGAGCCATGAACCCCAGTTAATTGAAAAAACAGACAAAGCTGATTTAACATTCATTTTGGGAGTCTGTAGAGTAGATGTGAAGACAAAGGTGTGAAAGTTATATGTAATTCAAATGAAGCATTGTAGATACATTATAAATATAGAATTGCCCTTTGACCTTTAGTCATGTCATGTAATATTGGGCTGAGGAGGCCTCTTCCTCCAGGAAGGTCTTAATATGATGTCTGCTGTGTTCTATTTTGTCAAATAAAAGACTACTTCATATCTACCAGCTTGCATCTCTGCGATGACTTTATACACGTTATAACAATCCTAGCTTCTATGACATTGAAGTTCTTGTCCATTTCCTGTAGCTCTATGAATACTATAGATAACCATATTGATCCTTAAGGAAACCTATCCTCTCTCTGGTTACCCCTTTCCTCTGAATGTACTATAGAATCTGTATTCGTCAAACTAACTCAAGTTTTTTTTGCCCTTTTGATTCACCTCTTAAGATCACTTGTACATCCCTTTTAATCATCAAGGCATTCGCTCAATTCCAGCAGCCTGTGCCTGACACATGCCACCTTCATTTTTTCCTGGTTTTGTGTGTGTCAAATCCCTTTTATACAGTTTCCTTTTCTTTGCAACAACTGCCAAGTCCCCAAAATTGCTAAGAAATGATGATTAGTTTATTTTTGTCATATGTACTGACATACAGTGAAATGCTTTTGTTTGCATGCCATCCAGACATATCATTCAAAGTTTTAGTCGAGTTTATTGTCATATGCACAAGTGCAATAATAAACTTACTTGCAGCAGCCACAAGGCACATAAGACCATAAGACATAGGAGCAGAATTACGCCACTTGGTCCATCCAGTCTTCCCCGCCATTCCATTATTTCTGATTTATTATCCTTCTCAATCCCATTCTCCTGCCTTCTCCCCATAACCTTTGGCATCCTGACTAACAAAGAACCTATCAACTTCTGCTTTAAATATACTCAATGACTTGGCCTTCATAGCTGTCCATGGCAATGAATTCCACAGATTCACTACCCCCGGCTAAAGAAATCCCTTCTCATCTCTGTTCTAAATGCACGTTCCTCTATTCTATGCCCTCTGGTGCTAGACTTACCCACTATAGGAAACATACTCTCCACATCCAATCTGTCTAGGTCTTTCAATATTCAATAGGTTTCAATGAGATCCCCTCTCATTTTTGTAAATGCCAGCAATTGCAGGACCGGAGTCATTAAATATCTTTATACATTAACCCATTCCTTCCTGGAATAATTCTTGTGAACCTCCTTTGGACCCTTTCCAATGCCAGCACATCTTTTCTAGACAAGGGGCCCAAAACTACTTAAATACTACTCCGTGCAGTCTAACCAATGACTTATAAATCCTCACCATCGTATCCTTGCTCTTATATTCTAGTCCACTTGAAATAAATGCTAACATTGCGTTTGTCTCCCTTACCACTGACTCAACCTGCAACTTAAGCTTTATGGAATCCTGCAAAAGGACTTCCAAGTCCCCTTGCACTCCTGATTTGTGAATTTTCTCCCCACTCAGAAAATAGTGTATGCCTTATTTCTTCTACCAAGAGCATGACCATACACTTCCTTACATTATATTCCATCTGCCACTTCTTTGCCCATTTCCCAATCTGTTCAAGTCCTTCTGCAGAATCCCTGCTTCCTCAACACTGCCTGCCCTTCCACCTATCTTTGTATCATTTACAAACTTGGCCACAAAGCCATCAATTCTGCCATCCAAATGGTTGACATGTTACAGGAAAAGAAGTGTCCCAATACCGAAGCCTACGAAATATCACCAGTCACTGGCAGCCAACCAGAATAGGCACCCTTTATTCCGACTCTGCCTCTTGCCAATTGGCCAATTTTCTATTCATGCATGCCGGTGTAATACATTGGCTTAAGTCAATGCTTTATTTGATTAATACAGTTATGCTGTTGGGCATTGTATTTTCTACAGATGTCCTCAAAATGCAAATCTATATAAAAAGTTCATTTAATCACATTATACACATGATAATATACAGTTCTAAGCAAGTATTTCATTTTTGTTGTTTAAAGTACAAATTCAGTTGATTAATAAGTTGGGCTTGTTGACTTGGCTAGAGGAGACTGACGTCTTTTCTTGGATGTTGTTTGGAAATTTTTTTTTGTTTTTGCTTCAATTGGTTCTTCAACGCAGAACTGTTTCTGTACCATGAGTAAACTAACTGAAGCCAAATGGATTGATTACATAGCTTGAACTTCAATGATTGCATGCACGCTATAGATTGACATATGTCATAGGCCCTTTTCTTTATTTTGTTTGTTAGAGCTTAAAATATTTTGTCGATACAATTTCAATCGAATTTTATGCAAGTGTGAGCTAAATTATTACTTCCTGGTGAACATTAAATTTGTACATGTCTGTCAGCATCCATACAGATAATTGTCTTATTTTCCCTTCGAAGAAACATTCAGACTTTTATATTTTCATGGTTTTCTGAGTTATATCAGTCCTAGACCCGTTTATTTGCTGGTAATGGCTCTTTCATCATTACTCTCATGCATTGTAGAGTTATGTTGCTGTTAGTTTGTATTTACAGTAATAGCTAGCTCATTATGGGCCTCCTGTGAGAGGATTACACCATTGTTTTATTGTACCTTGTCAAAGGCCTTCTGAAAGTCCAAGTAAATAACATTCACTGACTCTCCTTTGTCTATCTTGCCTGTTATTTCTTCAAAAATTTCCAACAGATTTGTCAGGCAAGATATTCCCGTTAGGAAACCATGCTGACTTAGGCTTACTTCATCATGCGCCTCCATGTACACTGAAACCTTATCCTTAATAATGGACTCCAATATCTTCCTAATCACTGAAGTCAGGCTACCTGGCTTATAACTGCCTTTCTTCTGCAGTGTTATTTCTATTTTTTTTTACAACTGTTTACTCTGAGCAGGAAATTTTTAAATGGCCTGAGAAATGCACAGCACATTATATAGACAACATCAGCATTTAGTGAGCTGGCGGTATATTAATAATGAGCTACTTCCGCTGCTCAGTCTTAAATTAGAAACAATCTTTTTATGATATCTGGGGACCTTTCCTAAATTACTTTTCTAATTTATAAAGTTTAACAGTGCACAGACTTTTATGTATATTTCTACCTTCTCTTCTTAAGCGAATATGTTTTTTTCCTAATTATCCATGATCATCCATCAGATTTTTTCTTTGGTAGTCGGTAGGGTTGGTAGGGGGTTGACTTTTTTTATATAAAAAATTTCTTTTACCATGTATGACCTATCTTTAAATTTTTGATTACAGACAGGTATGCCTTTATGTGATATGCTATAACATTTTGATCAATTTTATTGCAATATATGAATGTACACAATTTATGTTGAGATGTATCTGTGTGTTACACTCTGTAAATCTTGTTTTTTCTTCTTAATAAAAATATTGTAAAAAGAAAGAAACCTATTGACTTCCATTCTATGCTTATTTTTACAACCCCTAATAGCATTGTAACTTGAAACAGTGACAATGTGGAAGCTCTAAATTGTTTCAAAGTAAAGGTTGTGGTACCATTATTATTTAGGAAATTTATGGATTTTATTCATTAACACATAATTCAATAGTGGATATTTCACAATTATATTAACATAGTTTTCAAAATTATATTAGCATAATTTCAAAATGATGTAAAAGAACATTCCAGCTAGGTGGCAACAAAGGCTATGTGCGTGGGATCGTTTCAGATATTGTGTGGCCTCGCACTTGCGCAGCTTAGGGAGAACAGTATTCTTCTGCCTCCCTCCCTTCTTAAAGAGTGGACTGACATTTGCAATTTTCCAGCCCTCCAGAATTATTCCAGAATCTAGTGATTCTTGAAAGATCATTTCTAATGTTTCCACAATCTCCTCAGCCACCTGTTTCAGAACTGTGAGCTCCAGTCCATCTGGTCCTGGAGACTTACCTACCTTCAGACCTTTTAGGTCCCAAGCATCTTCTCCTCAGTAATTACAACTTCACTCACTTCTCTCCCCTGACACACCCACATTTCTGTTATACACAAAGTACTTAACTTCATCCACCATTTCTTTGATCCTCCCCCCCCATTACTAGCTCTCCAGCATCATTTTGCAGCTGTCCAATTACCATTCTTGCCTCTCTTCTACAGTTTATATATCTGAAAAATGACATTTGATATTCTGTTTGATATTTTGGCTAACTTACCTTCATATTTCATCTTTTCTCTCCTTATGGGTTTTTTCATTGCCCTGTGTTGATTTTTAAAAACTTCCCAAACCTCAAACTTCCCACTAATTTTTGATATATTACATGCCTTCTCTTTTGCTTTTATGCTGCTTTTGATTTCCCTCATCACCCACAATTGCCTCACATCCATTTAGAATACTTCTTCATCTTTTGGATGTATCTATCCTGAGTTTTCCAAACTGCCTCCAGTAACTCCAGCCATTCCATCATCCCTGGTAGTGTACACTTCCAACTATCTTTGGCCAACTCCTCTCTCATGCCTCTGTAACTCCCTTTTCTCCATTGTAATACTGATACTTCTGACTATATTGGCTCCCTCTCAAACTGTGAATTCTATCATACTGACTTCCCTGTCTCCTAAGTGTTCCTTTATCTTAAGCTCCCTAATCAAATCTAGCTCATTCCACAAAACACAATCTAGAAATGCCTTTCCCCTAGTGGGTTCAACTATATGGCTCTAAAATGTCATCTCACAGGCAATCTACAAATTCCCTCTCTTGGGATCTGCCAATAACCTGATTTTCCCAATCTACCTGCATATTGAAATCCCCCCTGACTATCGTAACATTTCCCTTATTACATGCCTTTTGTATTTCCTGTTGAAATGTATATCCCACGTACTGTTTGGAGCCTGTATATAACTCCCATCAGTCTTTTTACCCTTGCAGTTTCTTAACTCTACCCTCAATGGTTCTACATCTTTCAACCCCATATCTTTCTAAGGATTTGATTTCATTTTTTAACAACAGAGGTACCTCATCTCTTCTATCAGCCCATTCTTTTGATACAGGGTGTATCTCTGGATGTTAAGCTGCTCCCAATTATGACCTTCTTACAGCCACACCACAACTTCATACCTGCCGATCTCTAACTGCACTACAAGATCATACCTTAATCTGTTGGGAAAAAAGGCTGAAGAGCAGGAGCTCGAAAGCTGGAAGAAGCATCAAGAATACCAAAGGCAAAGATATTTCTCTGTAAAAAGTGGATCATTAGTACCACCTCCCAGTCTTTCTTAGCCATTATGTAACCAGAATTATAGTCAGGTTTACTATCACTGACATTGGAGCAGCAAAACCTAAAATTGCTATATATTCCAAATAAATAACTAAATATATACTGCATCAAAGAATGTGTTATTGACTGTTCAGAAATGTTAATGGTGGAGGAGTTGAAGTGGTTTCTAAAATGTTGAGTGTGGGTCTTTTTATGCTTCTGTACCTCCTCCCTGATGGCAATAATGAGAAGGGGGCATGTCCCAGATGGTGAGGGTTTTTCATGATGGATGCTGTCTTCTTGCCTTTTAATGATATCTTCAATGATAGGGAAGCTTGTGCTTGTGACGGAGCTGGCTGAGTCTACAACCCTCTGAAGCCTCTTATGATCCTCTGCATCTCCTTACCAGACAATGATGGAACCAATCAGAATGATCTCCACAAATACAGGTATAAGTAAAAATTTGCTAGAGTTTTTGGTGACATACCAAATCTCCTCAAACTTGTAATGAAGTATAACCAACTGGCATGCTTCCTTCATGATTGCATCACATATTGGGCTCAGAATAGATCCTCTGAGATGTTGACACCCAGGAATTTGAAGCTGCTCACACTTTCCACTGATGATTGGTGTGTGTTATCTGCTTCCTGAAGTCAACAATCTATTCCTTGGTTTTACATACGTTGAGTGTGAAGTTGTTGTTGCAACCCACTCAACCAACCAAAATAAGCTGTTATTAAAAATGATTTTAAATCAGATTATGATGGGGTCATTAGGTTCTGGATTTCCTTACAGCCTTGGTCTAGGGATGAGGTCAGTGATTGCCCTTGATATAAAAACAGGACCTAGCTGATTGGGTCAGCAAACATTGTAAGGTGAAGTCTGTGCTGATCAGAAGAGAAATATTTCCCACTGCTTGCAATTGTACCTTGCAGGAAGCAAGTGTTTTGTGGTTGTTGGGGAACAACCATCTTCGCTACCTGATGGGAACATCAAGGTTCTAATCCAAGGTCCACAAAAACCTGCAGTGAATATGTATCGTCACTATTTCGATATTTATAGGTTGAAATCCTGGAACTCCTTAGCAGGTCGTTTTATAGGTGTAGCGGTTAGCACCGTGCTATTACAGCTCAGGTGTTGAAGTCTGGAGTTCAATTCCAGCATCCTCTGTAAGCAAGTCTCTATGTTCTTCCCACGTACACGTGTATTTCCTCCCACAGTTGAAACATGTACCGATTAGTAGGTTAATTGGTCATTCTGAATTGTCCTGCAATTAGGCTAGGGTTAAAACAACGGGTTGTTGGATGGTGCAGCTTGATGGGGCAGAAGGACCTCTTCCGCATATTATCTCTAAACAAAAATAAAGCAGGAGTGGATGCAGTGTCCCTACATAAACTGTTATATTCCACCAGTGAAGCTCATTATCTTCCATGGGACAATTTTGAATGACATTAAGCAACATCCACAACCTGCAAATAAAGTTCAAAGTAAGGTCACTTTGCCCGTCTTCCATAAATTCAATCAGAGGATAAGTCTAAGATTTGAAACAGGATTTGTCTTCGACAGCATCCTACACATCCTACATCCTACAAGGTGGAGCATCAATTGTATATTTCAACACTCTAGAAGTTGCCCGAATGCTGCCAGTGACTGATAATCTTCATTGTGGAACAGCCTGTCCATCACCATGCGGGAAAAAATTATTAACAGTAATTGACCTTCAAGTTCAAGTTTATTGTCATTCAACAGCAGACATGTATGCAACTCAGAAAACAACATTATGCAGGACCAAGGTGCACAACACAATAAATATATCACATACAGTTTACATAAAGTGCATATACAACATAGTTAAATATAAGAATATAATGCTACTGGTGTGTCTACTTACTTATCAAAATACAGCACTCAGAGCTCAATGGTTACATTTTTTAATGTTGATCCACTAGGAAATCATTGGTGTCGTTATGGCATTGATAGCCTGACAACTGGACATTTATTAAGGTTTAGTACATACAACACACAGCACCCTAAACTTCGCAGATATCAGCCAGTAACAAACAAGACGCACAGGTCAAGACAGGCAATTTATGATATACAAAAAAAAATCTGAGAGTGGGTTGGGGATACAGCGGGCTCTGTTTGAATTGTCAACGCTTTTACACGCAGGGGGACAGCACGTGTAGGAGACGCGGTCTGCAACCCAGCCGGTCCTGGCTTGGGGGCCGGCGCTCGGAAGATGGCTGACGGCTTCGCTACTGCCAACGGAGAGCGCAGCTGACAGGTGAGCGGAACACGCGGATGCATGTCCCAGCAGGACGATGGTCTCGGCCCGCCGCGTGGATCCGTGACCCCCCGTCCTGCGGCCGGAGCCCGGGGTGAGCCGGCTGTGCCTGCGCCAGGTGTGACAGGAAATCCCCGGGCGTAATTGGATCGTCAAACCGCTGCATCCCCAAGAAGTCGGCTCCGGTCGCAGTCACCAGTCTTTTTTAACCTCGTCCTCTCTGCGTTTCAAGGTAGGTTGCATGTTCGGCCTTTTACAACAATGACAGAAAGCGGCTTTGATTTTAAACGATGAACCAGCGACAATTGCTGAAAGCTTTGTGGCATCAGGAACATCTTTGTTGATGTTAAACTGAGCTGATTTTTGATATTGAATGAGAACGCAACGCAATATTTACCCTTGAGTGCATGCATATTTTATAGTAACACCCATACCTGTACATTTTCTGTATTCCAATTGTGGCAGCTAGTGAATCAGCAAAATAATAAAAAAAAACCCTTAACATATATTTATGCCGTTAATGGAGGATACCCAGCCTGAGGCTCTGCCTGGGAACTTAAAGAAATTCATTTAGCTTCTAGGCTGATATTTTATGTGAGAAGGCAAAAATCTCAGTGAAATTTATAGGTAACAACAAACAGAACAAACACTGTCAATGACTTGTACAAATGACAGGGCCAGACATCCTCTGAATATCAAGTTGTCAAACTCCAGATGGGGTGATTCCAAGCAGGACAGGTTAATCACATGACATTCCAGCCATGTGACATGTGCAAATACCATTGTATTTACCTTGGGTATCTGTCAAGTGTAGTGATTTTATTTCTCTAGGTGGCCTTGCACCATAAAGGTTTTACTGATCCAGAGAGATTTGTACATTTAATGTAATGATCACACAGAACTTAATTTTGAGACCTGTACAGATTTTATGTTTAAAAAAGAGAATAGCCTATGCAAATCAGCTTTGCTTGTGGTGGCGGCTGTAATTAAAGAAAGCAAAGCAGACAAGGAGGAGGGAAGTTGAAGTTGTGGAAAGGTAAAATGAAAGGCAGAGGTACAATTTACAGAGAGAAAAGAAGGTGATTAGAATGTTGTTTTATGATATGATATTTAAAAAAATAGCCTATCATATCTATAAAACATTTCCTCCACTTATTCCACCAATATACAATGGTATTTCACTGAAATTGTTCTGATAAGTAATTTAGGTAAGTCTCACATCTTTTTACTTAACTAGAAGTGTTACACAAAGAAACAGGGCTAATCTGTACTTAATGGAAAATGGTTATCAGGTACCTGTATACTGTCCGTAATTTTCTTGTTTTTTTCTGTCTGTCCTGAATCCATAGCAGGATGTTCCCTGAGCTGCTTATGGTGCAGTTAAGTTTCTCACCCTTTACTACTTTTAATATGTTTTGCCCCTTCGTACTTGCTTGGTCTGGGGTTTTCACAGAAGGTAAAACAGTTAAGCCCAGGGAAAGATCTTTTGGCCCACTATGTCTGTGATGTCCAGGATGCTAAATTAACCTAATCTCATCTCTCTGCACGTGATTGGTATCCCTCTAAGTGCCTTTTAAATATAACTCTCATACCCGCTTCAACCGTCTCCCCCGGCAGCCTGTTCCAAGCACCTACTGACCGTTGATAGTTGACCATCAAGTTCTGTTATAACATTTGTGCAGTCTGTGTTGGTGAGCTGGAATGATAAGATATAGGAGCAGAATTAGGCCATTTGGTCCATCAAGTCTGCGCCACCATTTCTTCATGGCTGATCCTCTTAGTCCTAATCTCCCGTCTTACCCCCTCCCCCCCCACCCATATCCCTTTATGCCCTGACCAATTAAGAATCTATCAACCTGTGACTTAGACCAGTCTTCAAGGTGCATACGCCTGCAAAGAGGGGCAGTTTGGGTGAGAAATGATGCTGTGGCAGGGATAGTCACTTGTGCCTTCCCGAGTGCTCCAGCTCCAGTAACTTGGTCCTGTTGGCTGTCTTCAAAGATAATATAGTCCCTTTTGTCAAAGCACACTAACCTATTCTGTAGTGGCACAAGACCCTAGCTCACTTGCAATAATGCCATTATATTTGAGGTTGTCTTTCATACAAACATTGTTTTGTTTTCTTGGATAATGGATCTGTCATGGCTGCCCATATGGATTACATGGCTTGAGCAATACCTTGACACTTACATCCACGATGATGAAGTGCTTTGAGAGGCTAGTGATGAAATATATCAACTCCTTCTGGAGAAGCAACTTGGATCCACTCCAGTTTGCATACCGCTATAACAGGTCAACAGCAGATGTCATTTCATTGGCTCTTCACTCAACCCTGAAACATCTGGGCAGTGAAGATGCATATATCAGGATGCTTTTTATTGACTACAGCTTGGCATTCAATACTCACTTGTAGTCTGCAGTCTGTTCGGATTGGCAATGGTATCTCCTCTATAATCTCTGTCAGCATCGATACTCGCTTTAAACTTATAAAGGCTAAACACAGCTCCAATGCCAGCTTTAAGTTTGCTGTTGTTGGTTGAATCAAAATTGGCAATGAATCAGCATATATGAGGGAGATTGAAAATTTGGCTGAGTGAGTGGTGCTGCAAAAACAACATCTTACTCAATGTCAGGAAGATCAAAGAGCTGATTACTGACTTTTGCAGGAGGAAACCAGAGGTCTATGTGCCAGTCCTCATTGGAGGATCAGAGGTGGAGAGGGTCAGCAACGTTAAATTCCTTGGTGTTATCATTTCAGAGGGTCTGTGCTGGGGCTAGCTAGCATGTAGGTGCCATTATACGGGAAGCACGGCAAAGCCTCTGCTTAGTTAGAAGTTTGTGAAGATTTGGCAAGTTATCGAAAACTTTGACCATAGAACCATAGAACATTACAGAACAGAAACAGGCCTTTTGGCCCTTCTTGGCTTTGCCGAACCATTTTTCTGCCTAGTCCCACTGACCTGCACCTGAACCATATCCCCCCACACACCTGTCATCCATGTACCTGTCCAAGGTTTTCTTAAATGTTAAAAGTGAGCCCACATTTACCACTTCATCTGGCAGCTCATTCTCCACTGTGTGGTGGAGAGTATATTGACTGGTTGCATCATATGGAAGCACCAATGCCCTTGAATGGAAGAGCCTCCACTAAGTAGTGCACACAGCCCCGTCCATCAGGGGTAACACCCTCCCCGCCATTGAACACATTTACATGGAGAGCAGTCGGAGGAAAGAGGCATCCATCATCAAGGACTCTCACAATCCAGGCCATGCTCTCTTCTTGCTGCTGCCATTGGGAGGGAAGGTACAGGAGCTTCAGGACCCACACCACCATGTTCAGGAATAGTTGTTACCCTCCAAACATCAAACTCTTGAACAAGAGGGGATAATGTTACTCAATTTCACTCACCTCATCACTGAATTGTTCCCACAACCTATGGACTCACTTTCAAGGTCTCTTCATCTTACGTTTTTAATATTCATTGTTCATTTATTTTTTTCTCTCTTGCTGTATTTGCACAGTTTGTCTGTTGCACATACTGTAGGTTGTTTGCCTGTTCTGTTTGGGGTTGTCTTTCATTGATTCTATTGTGTAATTTGCATTTACTGTGAATGCCCACAAAAATGAATCTCAGGTTTGTGTGTAATGACATATATGCGGTTTAAAAATAAATCTACGTTGCACTTTGAAATTTGAAACAGCACCCCTGTATTGAGTATATAAAATCTCCTCAAGCTCCTAATGAAATACAGCTGCTGGAGTGCCTTCTTTGTAATTGCATCCACATGTTGGGCCCAGGATACATCTTCAGAGATGTTAACATCCAGGTACTTGAAGCTGCTCACCTTTTCTACTGCTGGCCTCTAAATGAGGACCTTCCTGAAGTCTACAATCAATTCCTTGGTCTTACTGACACTGAGTGCAATGTTGTTGTAACACCACTCAACCAGTGGATCTAGCTAACTCCTATACACCTCATTGTCATCTGAGATTCTGCTGATAACAGTTGAGTCATCAGCATATTTATAGATGGTGTGTAGTCACATAGTCGTGTGTAGAGAAAGCACAGCAGTGGGCTCTTGAGGTGCATCGGTGTTGATAGTCAATGAGGATGAGAGGTTATTATGAGTGACATGGTGATGAGAGTCTTTAATGTTGGATGCTGCCTTTTGAAGGTGTTCTTTTGAAGATGCTTTGGAGGCTAGTGCCCAAAATGGAGCTGGCTGAGTTTACAACTTTCTACAGCTTTAAGCAATATTGTGCAATGGCCCCTCCATACCTGACAGTGATGCCATCAGTTAGAATCTTCTCCATGGTACATCTGTTGAAATTTGTGAGTGTCTTTGGTGACATACCAATTCGCCTCAAATTCAAACTGAAGTATAGTCTCTGTCATGCTTTCTCTGTAATCGCATCAACATGTTGGGCTCAGGATACACCCTCAGATGTTGACACCCAGGAGTTTGAAGTTGTTCACCCTTTCTACTTCTGACCCCTTGATGACAACTGGTGTGTGTTCTCTTGACTTCCTCTTCCTGAAGCCCACAATCAATTCCTTGGTCTTGCTGATGTTGAGGGCAAGGTTGTTGTGACGCCACTCAACCAGATGATCTGTCTCACTCCTCATCACCATCTGAGGTTCTGGCAGCAACAATTATGTCATCAGCAAATTTATAGATGCCATTTGAGGTGTGCGTAGCCACACATTCATGGGTGTAGAGAGAATAGTGTATTTGGCGAGGCACACATCCCTGAGGTGTGCCAGTGCTGATCGTCAGCAAGGAGAAGATATTATTTCCGATCCACACTGACTGTGCTGTCCATTCAGGGAGAGGGACGTTGCAGAGGGAGGTACAGGAGCCCCGGTTTTGAAACTTACTGATTCGCACTGAGGGGATGATGGTGTTGAACACTGAATTGTAATAATTAAACAGCAGCCTGACTTGGGTATTGCTGTTGTCCAGATGGTCCAAGACCAATTCTGTAATTCTTCGCAGGAAAGCCTTGCTGATTTGAATTGCAATTTCCATGTAGAAAAGGACCATCAAAAAGGATGATGCTTCCCAGGCACTCTCTGTGTTTAAAAATAAAGCATGCACATCTCCGTTTAAACTTTCACCCACTCACCTTAAATCTATCTGCTCTAGTATCTGACATTTCCCCTCTGGATAATGATTCTAATGACCCTATCTGTGCCTCTCATTATTTTATCTACTTGTATTAGGCTGTCCCTAAGTGTCCAACATTTAATAATTTCTCAGCTGACCTGACTGATGAAGGCAAGCATGCTATACGTACACAACGCTGGAAGAACTCAGCAGGTCAGGCAGCATCCGTGAGAAAAGAATAACCAACGTTTCGGGCCGAGACCCTTCATCAGGAATGTGGGGGGGGGGGGAAGAGAGAGCTGAAGCCCAGTAATAGAGATAGGGGAGGGGGTAGGGCCTAGAGGCGCCAGGTGGAGAACCAATCAGAGGAAAGATAAAGGGGGGAGTGTGAGTGGATAAGCATGAAAGAACTGTAGAGATAAAGAAGCAGAAACTTGAAAGGGGAGAGAGGCAGAGAGGGACCTGGGATAGGGGAAGGGGGAGGGAGAGGAAATTACCAGAAATTGGAGAATTCAATGTTCATACCACCAGGCTGGAGGCTACCCAGATGGTAGATGAGGTGTTGCTCTGCCAACCTGAGTTTGGCCTTATCATGGCAGTAAAGGAGGCCATGTATGGACATATAGACATGCTTTATGCATGTGTACCTTTCTCCTGCATTTGATTCTCAAATTGCACCATGTCACAACTTGAAGCTGGCCATGTATAATTTCCTTGTTTGTCTCTGTTGCTTTTCTTAAACAGGGAAACTTCAATAGCTATTCTCAAGTCCTCTGGGACCTTGCCTATTATTAGAAATGGTATAACGATATCTGTCAAGGCTCCAGCAATCTACTCATTTGCCTTTTATAATAATTTGGGAAAGATCCCATCAGGTCCTGTAAGTTTAGTCACCTTAAAATTCTTCAAGAACCTCAATATGCCCTAGAAAATCAATGCACTCCTCCTTCTTGTTCTCCCTTTTCTTGCTATCATCCATATCATTTTTTTCTTGGTGAGTATCAGTGGCTCCAGGCATAACTTCTATCTTTTGTCCTTGTGCTCCTACCTGCTCTCCTGTTACATTTTTATTTTTAATGTATGTATAAAATGCCTTTGGATTATCTTCTGTCTTTATTACTGGCCTGGTATTGGAATTTGTTTCTTGTTAAAAATGAGTACAGTTATCTATGTATGTACAGTATTTGTGAGTTCTTGCCACTTTTAATCTTCGGGACTCCTGCTGGCCTGGGAATGGCAGATCAATAGGTTTTCAATATTCCTCTCAATTGCACATTTTATTGATTAATTTGAAGTAGGGAGTATATTTCGATTTCCACACCAGAATCAAAGCTCAACTGCAGCAAAATACTGCTTCCGGCGCATGTACAGCATAATGTAACTTCTATCATTCAGTGGAAGCCTGACTATTATCCATATTTCTGCCAGGGGTGGACACGTTTATTGCATGAAGTGTCATGAGTGGAATTAGAATGTTGGAAGTATCAGTGGTTCATGCTGCATCTGATATGATAGGATGTGTGTTGGGGTGGTTGAAAATAGGACACTGCCATGGGCAACTTCTTTGGAACTGATTTCTGTCCAACAATCATATCCACCTTCCTTTCGTCTGAGCATGGCTTCAGCCAGTGGAGAGGGTTTTCCTTGTTTGATATTGACAGCCATTGCTTCTCCTTGGGCTGCATGGAAGACCCTAATGTAAGAATGCTTCCATTTTACAAACTAGAAGTCCTATTCAATTAATATGCTTCTTATGAATTGTGCAAACCATATATAATTTTATATGTCAATGCTTGCTTTGTAGAAATTTTCTGAGACTGATTTATTTTTGTTAACTAACCATATCTATATTGTTGAGCCAAAAACATTGTTGTTACACGTTAATTGGAGCTCAGGATACACAGTATATTCATAGTCGATGACACCTCTGGACATTGAACTAGAACCTCAAACACGTGTAGTCATATGTCTTTTTGTAGTAGGTCTGAAATCAGTTGTGATTCTTATATGTGTATTAGGTACACGTGTGCAAAGCACGTGGATAATGCAGATGTTAAACTATGCATATTGTCCATTTAATTGTGAAATTAACTCTTATTTGTCACTTAGCATTATTTGTAGACACCCAGGAAACAGGTCTACAATCACATTATGCAGAAGGATCATCAAATATTGATAGATTTGTTGGGGAGTCTTTAGAAGCTAAGTTCATTACATTTATGTGGGAGCTTTGGATTGAATTATCATGAGCATTTAGTTTATGGATAGCTTCCATTGCTTGTGATGGTTGTGGGCGACTTCAACCAGGGTAGCTTGAAGTGTTTGACAAACTACTAACAACCTGCCACCTGCAGAACTAGAGGAGCCACCACACTCAATCACTATTACACCACCCTCAAGAACATTTACTCTGCCATTCCATTTGTCTGCACTGTAGCAAGACTGATCACCTGGCTTTATTTCTACTCCCAGAATAAAGGCAGAGACTTAGAACTGAAGCTCCAATGGTAAGGACCATGAAGGTATGGTCAAGGGAGGCAGAGAGGTGTTAACAGGACTGGTTTCAATTGGTAGATTGGGCTGTATTTCGGGTTTCATCTTTGGATCAGAATGCATATGCCACAGTCATCACTGCATCAAGACCTATGTGGATGAGGGTATGCTTTTGAGAACATACCTAGTTTTCCTAAATAAGAAGCTATGGATGAAGCAGGTGGTTCACAGTATGCTGAGAGCCAGATCTGAGGCATTCAATACTAGTGACAGTGAAGGCTACCATAAGAGTGAAAAGGCATTTTGGTCTGAAATTTGAGTCACTGGATGGACTATAACTATGGAGTGCTTTGCATATCATTACTTCCTATAAGTTGAGACCTACAACATAAATAGCAGTGATGCTTTACTCCCAAATGAGCTCAACACTTTTTGAAAAGAAGAAGAATACTACATTGCAAATCTCTTTAACATTTGGTGAGCCTGTGATCTCTTTTTCAAAGGCCAACATAAAAACATCTTTTGCAAGGTGTCAGGCCCCGATGGTGTATCTAGTACTGAACACTTGTGCCAGTCAACTGACTGGAGTGTTGATAGACATCTTCAACTTCTCATTGGTGTGGTCTGAATATCCCACCTCCTTTAAAAGAACAACAATCACACAGGTGCCCAGGAAGAACAGGGTGAGCTGCCTCAGCAACTATCAACTCACAGTGCTTCCAGAGGTTGGTTATGGCTAGAATTAGTTCCTGACTGTGCAACAACCTGGACCCACTGCAGTTTGCCTACCACCAGCATAGGCAACAGTGAATGCAATCTCACTGGCTCTTCACTCTGCTTTGGAGAACCTAAACAACAATATGTGAGTCTGACCACTGTTTATCAATTGCAGATCGATGTTCATCCATTCAATATTAATCAGTAAGCTTCTAATCCTGTGCCTCTGTACCTCCCTCTGTAAATGGATCCCCAACTTCCTCATCTCGAGACCACAGTCTGTACTGATCGATTAAAAACTCATCCTTGCTGACAGTCAACACAGATTCACATCAAAGATGCATGATTTGCACATTGCTGTATTAGCTCTGCATTCATGACCGTGTGGTTAAGCACAGCTCAAGAGACATCTATAAATTCTCAAATGTCGCCACTGTAAAATCTCAAATAGCAAAGAGGAGTAGGATAAGATCAGCTGGTTGAGTTGTGTTACAACAACAACTCCAAGTCAAAATCAGCAAGACCAAGAAACTGATTGTGCATTTCAGGAAGGGAAAGATGGGAGAGCACATACCAGTCCTCTGAGGGGTAAGAGGTGGAAAGGGTGAGCAGCTTTAGATTCCTGGGTGTCATTGACTTGAAGGATCTCTCCTGGGCCCCACACATTGATGCAATCAAGAAGAAGACACACCAGCACCCTTACTTCATAGGAATATAAGGAGATTGTGACCAAATGCTTTTGCAGATTTTTATAGATTGGCAGTAGAGAGCGTTCTAACTGGTTGCAATATAGCCTGGTATAGAGCTTCCAATGGATCACATGTGGCTACAGCGGATTACCGACTCAGCCAGCTTCATAATGGGCACGACCTTCCCTACCATTGAGGACATCTTCCAGAGATGGTGCCTCAAAAGATAGCATCCATCATTAAGGACCCTCACTATCCAGTACTCGCTCTCTTCTTCTTATTACCTTCAGGGAGGAGGTTCGGGAGCCTGAAGACTTCATACTCAATGGCTCAGAAACAGTGTCTTCCCCTTTCCTATCAGATTTCTGAATGGTCCATGAGCACTATCTCATTATTCTTCTTTTGCACTAGCTATTGATTTTGTATTTTCTAATAATTTTTATGTCTTGTACTATACTACTGCCATAAAACATCTGCATTTCACATCATATATGACAGTGATGATAAACCTGATTCTGATAGGTTAATTTGTGGAAGGACCCACTCCAAGACTGGGTGATAAAAGAACAGTGTCTAAGATAAATAGACTTTGCTTTTATCTGGGAGAATTTATTTTCTGACTAAATCACCCACAGGAATAAATGTCTACATGGTGTATCTGATGAGAAACATATCCAACTAGCTAATACATGTCCATTTTCCTTCACAAGTAGTATTATTTTGTTACCCCAAGCAACCAAAGCAAGTTCGAAAACTTGTGGCTGAATTCTGCTCCTAAGTCTTAACTGTCTTAAAACTAATTAGTGTGATAAAGAAGACAATAGGCAATTTGAAATCTTGTTTAAATTGCCTGGATTAATCAGGATTTGGTTGCCAAGGTATCAGGATAGTATCCAACTCATTATCCTCTCCAATGAGACAGCCTTAACAGTTTAGTGTTCTTCTTGTGCTCACCTACCACTCTGCATCCGACACATTATCCTCCGCAACTTCTGCCATTTCCAAACAGGTCCTACCACTTTTTGTATCATTACCCCAACCCCCAGCTTTCCCACAGGGATCCCTTATCCATTCGTCCCTCCCCACTAATCTTCCTCCCAACACTTACCACTGCAAGCGGCCTAAGTGCTCCATCTGCCCATTCACCTCCTCCCTCACCTCCGTTTGAGGCCCCAAACAGTCCTTCCACATGAGGCACTCTAGTGCTCCCAATGCAATGAGACCCATCGTAAATTGGGGGGCCGTTTTGTTGAGCACCTCCTCACTATCCGCCACAAGTGGGACTTCCTGGTGGCCAAACATGTTAATTCCAATTCCCATAGCATGAATATTGATTTCTCTTTCTGGTAAACAGTTCCCCCCGCCCTCCCCAGCCTTTTTTCTCCAGCCCTTGACTTTTCTCACCCACCTGGCTTCACTTACCGCCTTTCGGCTAACCTCCTTCTTTTTCCCCTTCCCTCACCCTTTTTAGTGTGGCATCTCAGCCCGAAACATTGACAATCCATTCATTTCCATAGATGTTTTCTGACCTGCTGAGTTCCTCCAGTATTTTGGGTGAGTATTTTGGATAGTAAATTGCTTCCTTCAAGTTTCAGATTCGTTGTGTAAATCTTGTTGGTATCTGCAATAGTCAATGGTTCATTCATTAAGAATAAAAATCGCCATACCATAAATCTACTCTAACTTGTACAAGCTTGCTGGGTTGTCACTTAATCACCTTTGCTTGCTGTTTAATGTCAAAAGTCCAAACTTTCTTGGATTCACTAGGGGATTCTTATAAGCTGATTCACCTATGAATCTATGGCATAAGATATATTTTATCTTTCGACCTACATCTGAAGTAATGTTGGAAAAGGCAGCTGAATGCTATCTAACTTGATTTACAAGGTTTGTCTCCTTTGTCTCCTGAAACATTAGCTTCAACTTTTAGTTATTTTTATGCTGCTGTCATCATGTATATAAACATCCCACATTCTATGTAATCTCTGCTATTATGCACTCTTACGTAAGCATATATTATAGTTGATGATAACAAAGCCTTCTTACTTCTACTTTAACTCATTGAAGTCTGCAGTTAGCTGGAAGTGAGGAATGCCTTTTCAATGTTTCATCAGTGACCTATCTACATTAACACTTTAAGCTTATTTTATTAGTTATTCTTTCAAGTGTTGTGAATTATTGTATGTAGCTGTTCTCAGTTAATGCTGAAACTTTAAATTTTGATTTTGCATTAATATTTAAGTATCATTTACATATCGGAAGATACATCAGAAGTGACTAAGATGAAGCATATTCCATCTGGTAATGGTTGCAATTAATTTATCTGCACTGGACCCTGGCTCATTTTCCAAGTAATACTGGCTGCTTTCTTGGGCCTAAGCTATACCCTGTTTTTTGACCTTTGAAATCTTCATCCACATTCAAATCTGTATCATGTTCAATTCAAGAGTTGGCGTGAAAGGACACAAAGGCTGAAGGAGTTGTTGATGGTGTGGAAGGTAGTCTTAGACCGCAGGGAGATAATGAAGTGCAGGTGAAATGGGCTGAAATGTGGCAGTTGGAGTTCAGTCCAAGACACATGTGATGTAAAGGAAACCTTGGTAGATAAAACTAGAGGACATAGATTTTGGTTAATGGGGAAGGGATTTAGAGGAGATCTGAGGAGGTTCTTCTCAGAGAGTGGTAAGTCCCTGAATATGCTCCCTATGAGAGTGGTTGAAGCAGGGTTGCCTCCCAATGGTCCAGATCAGTGGTTCCCAACCTGGGGTCCCAGGACCTTTGCTTAATGGTATTGGTCCATGGCATAAGGAAGGTTGAGAACCCTTGGTTTTGATAAGCTCTTGAACTGTCGAGACATAGGGCCAAGTACTGGGAGTTGGGATTTCTATGGATGGTGTCCTCTGGTTTGCATGGGTTGAATGGTCTGTTTTTAGGCTATCTGACTCTATCTTCTTGTATTGTCCCATATTGCTCTGACAACGGATACTTTGATGTGGATTTTCCTTCAGCTTGCTGTCAGGTGGATAGTTCTATGGGATCCTCGATATCCAACAAAAATGAACAACAGGTACAGTGAAAATTTTTCACAGACAGCAATCAGAAATTGGAAAGTCTAATTTATAATTAATATTTCAGTGAGCTCTGAGTAGAGTTTGAAACAGAAAGGTGAAACTGAAGTATCATGAAGCTATTAAAAATATTACAATTGTGAAGTCTGATATTTTAAAATATTAACTGTAGAAAATGAACAATCCACATTTTGTTCAAAGCCTGGGTGATTGCCAGGCAGTAATTAACAGGTTAATTAAAGCAAAATCAACATCTGAACCTCATGTGGAAAAGTATCCTTTTCTGGATATTTTACAGTGAAAATATTTGAAGTGCTTGTCAGATCTCTAATGTCTCAAGATTGTGATGGAGAAGGCTGGAGAGAAACAGAAATCATTGACATTATCTATTATGTATCAACATTTAACTGTACAGGTGCCTGCTCAGGATGTCATTGCAATTGTCACGGTATAATAAGATTGTAACAATAGTGATGATTGACATCTTTGCTATCACTGCAAATGCAAAACCTGGACATTTTGACTTCCTGCACATTAGTTCAATTTGTTTGTGAATGGTTAAGTGGAGCAAAAGTGTTGCTTGTCCTTCCACCCTCTTGTCTTGCTCTTCCTTCCCCAGTGTTTGTCAAAGATTAAAGTATTCCTCGTCCTAATTTGAAATCACTGTTCCCTACTTCAGTCTTATTCATTCTGAAATGCCTTAATACAGACTAATACAGTCTAATTAAATCCAAGTTTACTGCAGTTTGCCCTTATTTTGAAAGCAAAGCATGTGAGTAAATAATTGCTTTGTAGATCTTTTAGTGAGGGTGTGGGTGATGGCACTGGTGGGGGGGGGGGGTGGGAATTTCCTTGCCAATATCAACACATGAAGTGATAATGTATGTGCAAAATGTATTAGAAATCTAGCAGCAATAATACACTGAAGTAAATGAGAAATAATTATTCAGAGTTTTTCTTTGTAATTTATTTTTTAATTGAAGTTCATCATCAAACAAATATTTCCATAAGATGTATTTCAGACATTGTACATATATATCATATAATCATATATATCACAAATCTCCACAAAATATTTATCTGAGGTATACACTTATAGAAAAGAGTGGAAAGAAAAAACAAGCAAAAGGAAAAATTATATATTCAGAGCTTTTAATGAAATTTCTTTACTTCATGTTTATCTTGTTACAATGTATACAGTGCATTATTTAAAGTGGCACCTGGAGTAATGGTGCAGTTTGGCTTTGCTTATTTGAGGAAGAGTACAGTAGCATCAGAGGCAGTTCAGAAGAGATTCACTGGGTTGAGAGAGTTGTCCTATCACAAATGGCTAAAAGCATTGTAGTTTAGAAGTTTGAGGTGTGAACACACAAGGGCATGAGAAAGCAGGAGCAGGAGGAGATCACCTAGACCAGTGGTCCCCAACCTCCGGGCCACGGACTGATACCGGGCCGCGAAGCGTGCAGGGGTGCAGTGGTAGCCGGAGCACACCCAGCACATCTTTAAGAAAAAAACTGAAATAAACAAACTAACAAGCAACACACCTCTGATCTGGGCTGACATTTACATGCCGGGCAGCACCTAATTAATTAGCTTGTTTATTTCAGCTTTTTTCTTAAAGATGTGCTGGGTGTGTTCCGGCTACCGCTGCAACCATGCATGCTTTGCGGCCCGGTATCAGTCCGTGGCCCGGAGGTTGGGGACCACTGACCTAGACCCTCAGGTCTGCTCTGCCATTCAGTATGATCGTGGCTGATCCACCCCAGGCCTCAACACTTCCCAGATGCCAAATCCCCATAGACCTTATTGAAAAATGTAAGATCCCAGGGAAGCATAACAAGGTAGATGCAATGTTTGGACTACTGAGGAGTATTGCCAAAGAGGGACATATTTACAAGATAAGGAGGCAGTAATTTAAAATGAGGTTGGAGTAATTTCTTCTAGCAGATTGTGTTGAATCTGTGGACTACTTCACCCCCAAAAGGTATACAGAGTCAGAACTTCGATCACAGAAACGGGTCCTTTGGCCCATCTGATCCATGGTGATTATTGTCTTGCATGAACTAACCAGCATTTTCTTGTGTTAGTTTCATTCTTGGTATGTAACACTAGAGTTATGCAGTAGCTCCTTGTAAATTATTTATGAGATGATACTGTTTAATACACTTGAATAGTGGTTTCATTAAGGAAAACCTTAATCTGTGGGACTGTTGGAATCTAGTCAAGAAATAGAGGAAGCTTTACTCCTTAATTATGCTTGTGTCATTAACACAGTTATTGCACTATTTACATAAACTGGGTACAAGAGTTTTCTGCTCTTTTTCCATTGCAGTGGGCACACTTGAGCATGGTAATGATTTTATTGTACATATAACCATATAACAATTACAGCACGGAAACAGGCCATCTCGGCCCTTGTGCCGAATGCTTACTCTCATGTAATCCCACTGAACTGCACTCAGCCCATAACCCTCCACTCCTTTCCTGTCCATATACCTATCCATTTTACTTTAAATGACAAAACCGAACCTGCCTCTACCACTTCTACTGGAAGCTCATTCCACACAGCTCCCACTCTCTGAGTAAAGAAATCCCCCTCATGTTACCCTTAAACTTTTGCTCCCTAAGTCTCAACTCATGTCCTCTTGTTTGAATCTCCCCTACTCTCAATGGAAAGTCTATCCCCCTCATAATTTTAAATACCTCTATCAAGTCCCCAGTCAACCTTCTACGCTCCAAAGAATAAAGACCTAACTTGTTCAATCTTTCCCTGTAACTTAAGTGCTGAAACCCAGGTAACATTCTAGTAAATCTTCTCTGTACTCTCTCTATTTTGTTGGCATCTTTCCTATAATTCGGTGACCAGAACTGTACACAATACTCCAAATTCGGCCTTACCAATGCCTTGTACAATTTTAACATTACATCCCAACTCCTATACTCAATGCTCTGATTTATAAGGGCCAGCATACCAAAAGCTTTCTTCATCACCCTTTCCACATGAGATTCCACCTTCAGGGAACTATGCACCATTATTCCTCGATCACTCTGTTCTACTGCATTCTTCAATGCCTAATCATTTACCATGTATGTCCTATTTGGATTATTCCTACCAAAATGTAGCACCTCACACTTATCAGCATTAAACTCCATCTGCCATCGCTCAGCCCACTCTTCTAACTGGCCTAAATCTCTCTGCAAACTTCGAAAACCTACTTCATTATCCACAACGCCACCTATCTTAATATCATCTGCATACTTACTAATCCAATTTACTACCCCATCATCCAGATCATTAATGTATACGAAAAACAACATTGGACCCAGTACAGATCCCTGAGGCACACCACTCGTCACCGTCCTCCAACCTGACGAACAGTTATCCACCACTACTCTCTGGCATCTCCCATCCAGCCACTGTTGAATCCATTTTACTACTTCAATATTAATACCTAACGATTGAACCTTCCTAACTAACCTTCCAAATGGAACCTTGTCAAAGGCCTTACTGAAGTCCATATAGACAACATCCACTGCTTTACCATCGTCAACTTTCCTAGTAACCTCGTAACCGCCTGCTATTTCTACACTAACCTCCCTCAAGGTCCTAGGGAATATCCTGTCAGGATGCAGGGATTTATCTACTTTTATATTCCTTAAAAGCGCCAGTACTTCCTCCTCTTTAATCATCATAGTTTCCATAACTTCCCTACTTGTTTCCCTTACCTTACACAATTCAATATCCTTCTCCTTAGTGAATACCAAAGAAAAGAAATTGTTCAAAATCTCCCCCATCTCTTTCGGCTCCACACATTGCTGTCCACTCTGATTCTCTAAGGGACCAATTTTATCCCTCACTATCCTTTTGCTATTAATGTAACTGTAGAAACCCTTTGGATTTATTTTCACCTTACTTGCCAAAGCAACCTCGTATCTTCTTTTAGCTTTTCTAATTTCTTTCTTAAGATTCTTCTTACATTCTTTATATTCCTCGAGCACCTCATTTACTCCATTCTGCATATATTTATTGTAGATATCACTCTTTTTCCTCACCAAGTTTCCAATATACCTTGAAAACCATGGCTCTCTCAAACTTTTAACCTTTCCTTTCAACCTAACAGGAACATAAAGATTCTGCACCCTCAAAATTTCACCTTTAAGTGACCGCCATCTCTCTATTACATCCTTCCCATAAAACAAATTGTTCCAATTCACTCCTTCTAAATCCTTTTGCATCGCCTCAAAGCTTTTTATTTAACTTTCCGGTGCTTGGTTGCATAATTGAGGAATAGTTTTGTCTTACATCTTTGCTGTTAATGATCTGTTGTTACAAAATACAATAACAGGTATTTCTTCAAAATTTAAACTATATTTTTAATTACTCCTACATTCTGCTGCATTTAACTTTTAATTTTAACAGGACTATTTTCAAAGACTTTTGATCTGACCCTATCAGACATTCCCTTTATTCTAACCATGTTTTTTCTATTTCACTGCCAATTAAACACACTTTATTTTCTAACCTCAGAATAGTTTACCTGAAAGGTCAATAATTCAGCAAGATTCCCTTTCCAAAGATACTTCCTGACCTGTGAAGCATTTTCTGTTTTTATTTCAGATTTTCAGCATCGGCAGTTTTTGCTTTTCAAAAGCAAATGGGATCTTGGACAATAAATAGGGAAACTTATAAATAGCTGGAAATTATTCTGAAATTTCAAAGCTCTGGTTAGGCCAGAATTAGAATGTTTATTTCTGTTGATGACATTTCACTATCTCACCAAATGTCACTGGGACTACTGTGGAATTTAAGTTTGGTTAACAATCTAGAATTAAAAGTAAACTATGAGGGGTGATTGATAAGTTTGTGGCCTAAGGTAGAAGGAGTCAATTTTAGAAAACCTAGCTCATTTATTTTTCAATATAGTCCCCTCCTACATTTACACACTTAGTCCAGTGGTCATGGAGCATACAGATCTTGGACCTCCAGAAAGTGTCCACAGCAGTGGTGATTGATAAGTTTGTGACCTAAGGTAGAAGGAGATGAGTTATACAGCTCTCTTTACATGTATTTGCAGTTCAACTCTTTGAGTGATTATGCAGGAAGCTTGAAGTTAATAACTTATCAGTTAATAACTCATCAGGGATGATTGATAAGTTCATGGCCTAAGGTAGGAGATGAGATTTCAATTTCTTGCTGGCATACTCAGTGGATCAAAGAACCATAATAGAATCAATGAAAGTCCACACCCAGCAGAGCTGGAATCAATGTGCAAAAGACAGCAAGCTATACAAATACAAAGGAGGGAAAAAGCAGCAATAAATATTGAGAACCTGAGATGAAGAGATTTTGAAAGTGAGTCCACAGGTTGTTGGAACAGTTCAGTGTTGAACAAATGAAGTTGAATGAAGCTTCCCCACTGGTTCAAGAGCCTGATAGTTGAGGGGTTTTAACTGTTCCTGAACCTGGTGGTGTGAGTCCTGAGGTTCCTGTACCTTCTTCCTGATGGCACAGTGAGAAGAGAGCATGACCTTGGAGATCGAATTCCCTAATAATGGATGTTGCTTTCCTGTGACAGCGTTTCATGTAGATGTGCTCAGTGGAGGAGAGGGATTTACCTGTGATGGACTGGGCTGTTTCCACTGCTTTTTGTAGGTTTTTCCGTTCAAAGACATCGGTGTTTCCATACCAGGCTGTAATGCAACTAGTCAATATATCCATCACACATCTTTAGAAGTTTGTCAAAGTTTTAGATGTCATGCTGAATCTTTGCAAACTTCTAAGGAAGTAAAGGTGCTGCCGTGCTGTCTTTGTAATTGCACTTACTATATGTGCTGGATCCAGGACAGGTCCTTAGAAATGATAACACTGAGGAACTAAAAGTTGCTGATCCTCTCCACCTCTGATCCCCTGATGAGGATTGGCTCATGGACCTCCAGTTTCCTCCTCCTGAAGTCAATAATCAGCTCCTTGACCTTGCTGACATTGAATGAAAGATTGTTGTGGCACCATTCAGCCAGATTTTCAGTCTCTCGCCTATGTGCTGATTCAACACCACCTTTGATTCAGCCTACAACAGTGGTGTCATCAGCAAATGTGAATATGGCATTGGAGCTGTGCTTAGCCACACTGTCATAAGTGTAAAGAGAGCAGGGGGCTAAGCACACAGTCTTATAGATCTCCAGTGCTGATGGAGATCATGGAGGAAATGTTGTTGCCAATCCAAACTGACTGGGGTTTGCATGTGAGGAAATCGTGGATCCAATTGCACAAAGAGGTATTGAGGCCAAGGTCTTGAAGCCTATTACATGGTAAATATAAATAGGAACCCAATTTGGCAATGAGCAGTAGTAGTTCTAAAGCTAAAAAATATATCCTGTTACCCTCAAATGTCTAAATGCCATTTGAGGATGGTGGTAGTTGGATAAGCATGAAGGAATAAATTTTTTAGGATGCCTGGGACAGGAAGGGGAATAGGACTGGCATATTGCTCTCCAGAAAGCCAACTCAAGTTGATGGGCTGAATGGCTTCCTTTGGTGCTATTATGACTTGTTGGGTATTATAATACCCATGTCAGGATGCTGTTCATCGTCTATAGCTCAGCATTTAATACCATCATTCCCACAATCCTGATTGAGAAGTAGCAGAACCTGGGCCTCTGTAACTCCCTCTGCAATTGGATCCTCAGCTTCCTAACCAGAGGACCACAATGTGTGCAGATCGGTGATAGCACATCCTCCTTGCTGACAATCAACACTGGCGCACCTTGGGTGTGTGCTTGGCCCACTGCTCTACTCTCTATATATGCATGACTTTGTGGGTAAACATCGCACAAATACCATCATTAAATTTGCTGACCATTGTTGGTAGAATCTTAGGTGGTGATGAGAAGGTGTACAGGAGTGAGATATGCCAAATAGTGGAGTGATGCCGCAGCAACAACCTGGCACTCAATGCCAGTAAGATGAAAGAGATGATTATAGACTTCAGGAAGGGTAAGATGAAGGAACACATACCAATCCTCGTAGAGGGATCAGAAATGGAGAGAATGAGCAGCTTCAAGTTCCTGAGTGTTGATATCTGAAGATCTAACCTGGTCCCGACATATCGATGTAGTTATAAAGAAGGCAAGATAGTGGCTATACTTTATTAGGAGTCTGAAGAGATTTGGCATGTCAACAAATACACTCAAAAACTTCTATCGTTGTACTGTGGAGAGCATTCTGACAGGCTGCATCACTATCAGGTATGGAGGGGCTACCGCACTGGACTGAAAGAAACTGCAGAAGGTTATAAATCTAGTCAGCTCCATCTTGGGCACTAGCCTACAAAGTACCCAGGACATCTTTAGGGAGTGGTGACTCAGAAAGGCAGCGTCCATTATTAAGGACCTCCAGCACCCAGGTCATGCCTGTTTTTCACTGTTCAATGAGGTTTCAATGAGGTAGGAGGTACAGAAGCCTGAAGGCACACACACAGTGTTTCAGGAACAGCTTCTTCCCCTCTGCCATCTGATTCCTAAATGGACATTGAATCTTTGGACACTACCTCACTTCTTAAAAAAAAATAACAGTATTTCTGTTTTTGCTTGTATTTGTAATCTATTCAATATATATTATTGATTTACTGGTTTATTTATTATTATTATTATTATTATTTTCTTCTTCTCTGCTAGATTATGTATTGCATTGAACTGCTGCTGCTAAGTTAACAAATTTCACAGCACATGCCGGTGATAATAAACCTGATTCTGATTCTGAATAGTCTGCTGTATTATCTTAGCTCAGCTAATAAATTTTTCTCTCCGTCCAGGACAGTCTAGACTCCCATAGACATTTGTTTTTTCCATTAGCTGACCAGGGGCTGAGCCTCCAACTTAGAAAAGTCCTGAGGATTAACCCTTAGGATCAGTGTGGTATAGCAGCTTGCTTGTTAGAAATCCGTACGTATTTGGTTTTTCACAAAAATCCATATCTATTGTGTAAATGGCTTGGAAGAAATTTTGACCAGATTTGTTGAATGAATCATGACAAATTTTCTTAGTTTTCCTCAGCTGCAGGTGAATATTGTTCATCCTATTCATATGTACATCAAGTGCAAGAATGCAAGTTTGAGCTGCATTCCAACCTCAAGAAGCTGACTGCCAAGTAGCATAATCAGGAGATTTGTGCCTTGTTAACCCTCAACTGCTGATCTAAATATATTCTTCAGATCTCTAGCTTGGGTACATTATTTAGTCTTTTCTATGGGAGTGTGGTCTTCAGATGGTTAAATTGAAGGTATATTGGGAAACTTGGCACAATTGGCTGAGTTATTTTCAAGGCATTTTTTTTTGCCAGTTTGCCATTGGAATCTCACTTTTCGCATTGCTACTGTTCACAAGGTGCGAAAATGTTCCACTCTTAGTAGCAAAAAAAAAATCCGATCTGTTTTACAGGATTTCATTGGATGTGCTTTGCTGCAGAATCATGGATGGAAGCATGGTAGCAGCCTTGGAGAAACTCTGCAGGGTATGTGTCCATGTTCTAACACTTTTAGAAATGTCGTGTTACTGTGTTTTGATATTGGAAGCTGAATGATAATATTATTGCTGTACACTAGAGGCCTCTTCAATCCTAGTTTGTCAGTTAGAAAAACAAGCTCTGCTTTCTTTCACTTGTCTGATCACATTCGGGGGAATTCAAAGTGTAGATTTCGGATGGCATATACTCAGAGGAGTGTCACAAAAGAGAAGAAGGAGAGGGGAAGGCAGAAATAGAGGAGGATAGACTAAAGAGGCAGTGGAAGAGGGGAAGAGAGGGATATTGGGACTGAAGAAGGAAAGCAGGTAGAAGGAAGTGAACAAAGGGATTATATGGTTACAGGAGAGAGCAGAGATTATGGGAAGTGCTTAGGATTATGGAGAGGCAACAAGAAGGAGTATCTGTATTGACAATAGCTCTGATTTAAAAGCTTATCCATGACCCAAAATTTAATAGATGCGACATAAGGACATAATATTACTGACTTATTTGAAAACATTTAATTCATGATATTTAAATATTAGATACTGTTAAGCAAAGTCAGTGCTACTTTTGCAGGTGTCGCAATATTTCTGTGCTTGCATTTCTGATTTTAGCATTAATTAAATTGGTTTATTATTGTCACACACAATGAGATGCAATGAAAAGCTTGCTGTAATCCCTTTCCTACTGATTAACCCAGGCTTCCAAAGGTATTCTTGGCACACACAGTCACATTCACAAACAAACGTACTGTTGTACGGTCTCCTGAATAAGTATCTATACATGCTTCCGGTGTCTTGAACAGTCAGAAACAACCTTCCACAACTGGTGGCTCGGTCTCACCAAACTACCGAATGCTGTCTGATAGCTGGCCCCCTAGTCTGACTTATAAGAACACAGATCACATTCTTATGTCTACACAGTTCAACTTTCAGCAGTGTACTTTGTCACTTCGTAGTTCTGTGGTTGTTGGCCTGAATAGATCTAAGAATGGGTACTACACTTCAAATATTCATCACTTTTGTCTACTGTCTTCACATGTTTCATTTCATTACAATGATGATATATAAACCAATATTTATATATTGTGACATTTAACTCACAAGATTTCTTAACAGTTATGTGCGATCTTTGGGACCTGAGCTGGGTTCTTCTGTAACATTTTCAGCCTTCTTTCTCTCATGCAATTTAAAAATAAACTACATTTTGAATTATAAAATAAACACTAGTAAAATGAAATGCAAAATATTATCATTTTACTTTTGCTTGCCTTGACTTTCTACTGTTTGTGTTGTTTCTCCCCTTTTTTATTGTAATCCAAACAGAGTACAGCACATAAGTAGGCTCTTGGACCCATCTAGTTCATGCCGAAACCATTTAAACTGACTATTCCCATTAATCTGCAGTGGGACCAGAGCCCTCCATATCCCAATCATCCATGTACCTGTCCAAACTTCTCTTAAACTTTGAAATTGAGCTTGCATGCACCATTTATGCTGGCAGCTCATTCCATACTCTCATGACCCTCTGAGTGAAGATGTTTCACCTATGTACCCCTTAAACTTTTCACCTTTCACCCTTAACCCATGATCTCTGGTTGTAGTCCCACCCAACCACTGTGGTAAAAGCCTGCTTGTATTTACTCTATTTACCCCTCCTAATTTTGTATACCTCTATCAAATCTTCTCTCATTTTACCTTCTAAGGAAGGTAAACCAGTCCTAACCTATTCAATATTTCCTCATAACTCAGATCCTCCAGACCTGGCAACATCCTTGTAAATTTTCTTTGTACTCTTTCAACGTAAACAAGGTCAATGTAAACATCTTTCCTGTAGGTAGGTGACTATAAACTGCACACAATACTCCAAATTAGGCTCCACCAATATCTAATACAACTTCGACATAACTTGCCATCTGCTGTACTCAATACATTGATTTATGAAGGCCAGTGCACCAAAAGCTTTCTTTATGACCCTATCTACCTGTGATGCCATTTTCAATGAATTATGGATCTGTATTCCCAGATCCCTTTCTCAGGCATCTACCTCAGTGCAAAACCTTGCACTTGTCTGCATTAAACTCCATCTGCCATTTTTCCAGCTGATACAGATCCCTCTGCAAGCCATGATAGCCTTCCTATCTGTCTACTACATTCCCAATTTGGTGTTAACTGCAAATTTGCTGATCCAGTTAACCACATCATCTTTATCAATGATCTGGATGATAATAAACAACAAAGGACCCAGCACCAATCCCTGGGACACCCCAGTAGTCACAGGCCTCCAGTCAGAGAGGCATCCATTTGCTATCACTCTCTGACTCTCCCACAAACCCAATGTCTAATCCAATTTACTACCTCATCTTGAATGACAAGTGACTGAACCTTCTTGACCAATCTTCCATGCAGGACCTTGTCAAATGCCTTACTAAAGTCCATGTAGACAACATCCACTGTCTTGCTTTCATCTACTTTCCTGGTAACTTCCTCAAAAAAAACTCTATAGGATCGGTTAGGTATCACCTACCATGCATGAAGCCATGCTTAATCAGTCCATGTCTATCCATATATTTATACCGTATATCCATTCCTTAGAATGCATTCCATCAATTTTCCAACAACTGGTGAAAGACTCACCAGCCGATAATTTCCTGGTTTATATTTAGAGCCTTTTTTAAACAGAGGAACAGTATTGGCTATCCTCCAAAACACTAATACCTCTCCTGTTGCTAAGGACGATTTGAATATCTCTGCTCGGGCCCCGGCAACTTCTGCATTTGCCTCCTGTACTGTTTGAGGGAACACTCTGTACTGTACTGTAATGTATATTGATTAGAAGTTTAAACAAAGTTGATAAAAAAATTAACATTTTTGCTTTATCAAGAGAAAGCATTATATCTATCCATTCAAAACTGTTGTTCCCTTAGCATTGTGCTTGTGCAGTCTACCTCACCTATGTTACAGAATCCCTTTTCTCACTAGCTTTTATTTTGTGCAGAAATTTCAGTTGGGATCCAAAACACGTTTTTACAACTTATATCCTAGTTTTCACACCATTGTAATTGTATTGAGTGAATTACTGAGATCATTAATAAACTCCCCACATAATTGCCAAAAAAGACCAAGACTCAGTTGCATAAAACAGAGGAGTTCTTTGTGGATGACCTGAATCAAGAAGAACTATTTGTAATAAAAATCCCAGCAAGTAGTGGATTGGAACTTTATGGCAGTTCACAAAATTGAGGTCAAAATATAACTGATTTTGTAACACATTTGATAAATTGTTCTACAAATAATGAAATTGCTTCCTAAACTCTAAAATTAATGAATTTTGTCTGCCACATGCAAAACTTCCTGTGAATTTTGATGAGTTCTCAAATATAGTAAAGATGAGTGCATCATTTTCATTTCAGAATGAGTCTTTGTTTATTACCTTTTATGAGTTAGAACTTTGTTTAAGTTGTTTTTGTCATTATCCTATTCCACTCAGCCCTATCTCTCTTTAGTTTCCTGTATTGTTCCAATAAGACCCAAAGTGAGCTTAAGGAGCAGTAGAATATCCAGGCATGTTGCAGCCTTCAGTCTTAATTTCAAATTTAGCATTTAGATGAGGTAATTTTCACAAGAAAATATGTGCTGAAGCCACCTGGACCTGCAAGCCTCCCCACTATTCAAAACAATCAGGGCAAATTTATGTTGGCCTAATCTCCGCTTTAGTACCAGTTCTCCATAACCCTCAGTTCCTTGGTATGAAAGGGGCTGGTGAATATTTGAAATGAGATGTAAGAGGAGCTAGTGGAAGCAGATAGTGTTTGAAATGCATTTGGAAAGGTGCTTGGATAGGAAAGGAGTAGAGGGATACGGACCTCATAGACAAGTGGGATTTGTGTAAACAAACATCACAATCGCCATGGTTGAGATAAGCCACAAGGACCAATTTCTGTGCTCTGTGTTTCTCTGATTCTATTATTTTGATCAGGCATGCTGCAATCATTTGGGTTCACCATTGCATTCAAAAATTTCTGAACATTTGTCTTTTCTCTTTCACAGCTGTTGCTTTATTTCGGAGTATTACTGGCATTCTTGTTTAACTTGGATAATTGCCAACTTCTTATTTCTTATTTCCTGCATGAGTTTTTACTTTCTACTCTATCCTCATTCATCTCTTTCTAATTCATCTCTGCAGTGTGCAGCACTTCATCACCTCTCTTGACCAGCACTACCATAATGTGCATCATTCTGTCTTTCAAGGTCTCCCACTTTGTTACAGACTTTCCCTATTCTCATCACCCCCTTCCCCTTCTCTGTTGCTTAACTATATAACCATATAACAATTTCAGCACGGAAACAGGCAATCTTGGCTCTTCTAGTCTGTGCCGAATGCTTACTCTCACCTTGTCCCACCGACCTGCACTCAGCCCATAACCCTCCATTTCTTTCCTGTCCATATACCTATCCAATTTTACTTTAAATGACAATACCGAACCTGCCTCTACCACTTCTACTGGAAGCTCATTCCACACAGCTACCACCCTATGAGTAAAGAAATTCCCCCTCGTGTTACCCCTAAAATTTTGCCCCCTAACTCTCAACTCATGTCCTCTTGTTTGAATCTCCCCTACTCTCAATGGAAAAACCCTATCCACGTCAACTCTATCTATCCCCCTCATTATTTAAAATACCTCTATCAAGTCCCCCCTCAACCTTCTACGCTCAAAAGAATAAAGTCCTAACTTGTTCAACCTTTCTCTGTAACTTAGGTGCTGAAACCCTGGTAACATTCTAGTAAATCTTCTCTGTACTCTCTCTATTTTGTTGACATCTTTCCTATAATTTGATGACCAGAACTGTACACAACACTTCAAATTTGGCCTTACCAAAGCCTTGTATGATTTTAACATTACATCCCAACTCCTATACTCAATGCTCTGATTTATAAAGGCCAGCATACCAAAAGCTTTCTTCACTACCCTATTCACATGAGATTCCACCTTCAGGGAACTATTATTCCTAGATCACTCTGTTCTACAACATTCTTCAGTGCCCTACCATTTGCCATGTATGTCCTATTTGGATTATTCCTACCAAAATGTAGTACCTCACACTTATCAGTATTAAACTCCAGCTGCCATCATTCAGCCCAGTCTTCTAACTGGCCTGAATCTCTCTGCAAGCTTTGAAAACCTACTTCATTATCCACAACGCCACCTATCTTAGTATCATCTGCATACTTACTAATCCAATTTACCACCCCATCATCCAGATCATTAATGTATATGACAAACAACATTGGACCCAGTACAGATCCCTGAGGCACACCACTAGTCACCAGTCTCCAACCTGACAAACAGTTATCCACCACTACTCTCTGGCATCTCCCATCCAGCCACTGTTGAATCCATTTCACTACTTTGATATTAATACCTAATGATTGAACCTTCCTAACTAACATTCCGTGCAGAACCTTGTCAAAGGCCTTACTGGAGTCCATATAGACAACATCCACTGCTTTACCCTCGTCAACTTTCCTCGTAACGTCTTCAAAAAATTCAATAAGATTTGTCAAACATGACCTTCCATGCACTCATCCATGTTGACTGTTCCTAAACAGACCCTGTCTATCCAGATAATTAAATATACCATCTCCAAGAATACTTTCCATTAATTTACGCACCACTGATGTCAAACTTAGAGGCCTATAATTGCTAGGTTTATTCTTAGAACCCTTTTTAAACAATGGAACCACATGAGCAATGCGCCAATCCTCCAGCACCATCCCTGTTTCTAATGACATTTGAAATATTTCTGTCAGAGCCCCTACTATTTCTACACTAACTTCCCTCAAGGTCCTAGGGAATATCCTGTCAGGACCCAGAGATTTATCCACTTTTATATTCCTTAAAAGTCCCAGTACTTTCTCCACTTTAATCGTCATAGTTTCCTTAACTTCCCTGCTTGTTTCCCTTTCCCTTATACAATTCAATATCCTTCTTCTTAGTGAATACCAAAGAGAAGAAATCGTTCAAAATCTCCCCCATCTCTTTCGGCTCCACACATAGCTGTCCACTCTGATTCTCTAAGGGATCAATTTTATCCCTCACTATCCTTTTGGTATTAACATAACTGTAGAAACTCTTTAGATTTAATTTCACCTTACTTGCCAAAGCAACCTCGTATCTTTTAGCTTTTCTAATTTCTTTCTTAAGATTCTTTTTACATTCTTTATATTCCTTGAGCACCTCATTTACTCCATGTTGCCTATATTTATTGTAGATATATCTGTTTTTCTGAACCAAGTTTCCAATATCCCTTGAAAACCATGGCTCTCTCAAACTTTTAACCTTTCCTTTCAACCTAACAGGAACATAAAGATTTTGCACCCTCAAAATTTCACCTTTAAATGACCTCCATTTCTCTATTACATCCTTCCCATAAAACAAATTGTCCCAGTCCACTCCTTCTAAATCCTTTTGTATCTCCTCAAATTTAGCCTTTCTCCAAAAAAAAATCCAACCCTGAGTCCAGTCCTATCCTTCTCCATAATTATATTGAAACTAATGGCATTGTGATCACTGGACCCAAGGTACTCCCCAACACATATCTCCATCATCTGACCTATCTTGTTCCCTAACAGGAGATCCAACACTGCTCTTTCTCTAGTTGGTACCTCTATGTATTGCTGCACAAAACTATCCTGCACACATTTTACAAACTCCAAACCATCTATCCCTTTTAGAGTATGGGCTTCCCAGTCTATGTGTGGAAAATTAAAATCTCCCACAATCACAACCCTGTGCTTACTACAAATAACTGCTATCTCCTCCAATTCTCGCTCCCCATTAGGTGGTCAATGATGCACCCCTATAAGTGTTACTACACCTTTCCCATTCCTCAGTTCCATCCAAATAGTTTCTCTAGATGAGCCCCCTAATCTATCCTGCCAGAGCACCGCTGTAATATTTTCTTTGACAAGCAATGCAACACCTTCCCCTCTTGTCCCTTCAATTCTATCACACCTGAAGCAATGAAATCCAGGAATATTTAGTTGCCAATCACACCCCTCCTGCAACAATGTTTCACTAATAGATACAACATCATATTTCCAGGTCTCAATCCATGCTCTAAGCTCATCCATCTTTCTTACACTGCTCCTAGCATTAAAATAAATGCATTTAAGAAATTCTCCACCTCTTCCTCTCTGTTTATCTCTAATGGTGCAAACAACTTTACTATCTTATTTTCCTCCCTTCTCCCGTACATCTGTTTCTACACTCTGGTTCCCCTCCTTCCTTGTATCTAGTTTAAATCCACGGGAGCCTCTCTAGCAAACCTACCTGCAAGAATATTTGTTCCCCTCCAGTTCAGATGTAAACCGTCCCACTGGAACAGGTCCCACCTTCCCTGGAAATCTGCCCAATTATCTATAAACCTGAAGCCCATTCTCCTGTACCATGTCTTCAGCCATGTATCAATCTGCGCTATCTTAATATTTCTAAACCCACCTGCACATGGCACTGGTAGCAATCCTGAGATCGCTATCCAGGAGGTCCTGTCCTTTAACTTGGTGCCTAGCTCCCTAAACTCACCTTTCAGGACCTCCTCACTTTTCCTATCCATGTAAAACTGGCTTGTTTTCTGATTTTCCCAACCCCGCCCCAGTTCTGGTGAAATTGTTCACCTGAAATCCAAACTTTGTTTCCCTCTCTCACCTTGTATCCTTACCTCCCTCTGGTGCTCCTCCCCCTTTTCTTTCTCCCATGGCCTTCTACAATCTCTTATTAGATTCCCCCTTCTCCAGCCCTGTATCTCTTTCACCAATCAACTTCTTAGCTCTTTACTTCACCCCTCCCCCCCTCCTAGTTTCACCTATCACCTTGTTCCTCTTCTTCCCCTCCCCCACCTCCTTAGTCTGATTTCTCATTTTTTTCCCCAGTCGTGATGAAGGGTCTCGGCCTGAAATGTTGACTGTTGAAACTTTTCCATCAATGCTGCCTGGCCTGCTGAGTCCCACCAGCATTTTGTGTGTGTTGCTTGGATTTCCAGCATCTGCAGATTTTCTTGTGTCTGTGGTCTTAGCTTTGTTTTTCTGATTCAATTGGTGCTATCTGTCTGGCTGATTACTTCCAGCCTTGTTTGTTATCAATGCAGATCTCTATCATCTGCAGGTTATTGTTTTTGGATATGAGGCGATATATTTATTCCTAGCACATGTAGGGAAACGTTAGCTTGCCAGGTGTTTCTAATTATAAAAGCTAAATCTTGTCTATTTTACAGATGCCTCTGGAAAGCAGTCAGATATTTGTATAAATTAATGCTGCAAGTTTATTTGTTTCCTTCATTGTAAATGCATAGATTATTTGCAACTTGTAATGTTTGAACTCATCAGATCATTGAACCAGTTTGAATACCATTCAGAACGTGAAACTATTATTCTGCGCTGCAAGGACCAATATTGGGAAATATTTTATCCCTTATTCATTGAGAAAATAATTAATAACATTTACATAGTTTTAATTCATGAATCAATGGCTAATAAAATAATAATATACTCATTAGTATCAAATTTTAATGTGAGAAAATAGTAGAAAGGGTTTTCATAGAATCAAAAAAATTATAATGGAGTCCGTTCACCACTCGTACTTCTGTAATGATTCAAAAAGAGCTTTCCAGCCAAATATACCCTCCAGTGGTGGGTCAGGGACGCACAAGTCACAAGTCTTTGACTACATATTTAAGAACTGGTTAAATGAGATAAGGGTTTCTGCCTCTATCACTCTTCTACTGACTGAACTGCAGACCTTTTATGTGATTTCCCCCTGCTCCCAATGCATCTGCTAAGATCTATGCCATCTTTTTTGAACTTACTGCTAAGGGAAATCAAAGTTCAAAGTACATTTATTACCAAAGTACATATATGTCACCATGTACAACTGAGTTTCTTTTATTTGCAAGAATAATCTGCTCCTTAGTCTTGCTGACATTGAGTGAGAGGTTGTTGTGGCACTGTTCAGCCAGATTTTCAATCTCCCTCCTATATGCTGATTCATCACCATCTTTGATTTTGACAACAGTAGTATCATCAGCAAGCTTAAGCATTGCATTGGAGCTCTGCATAGCCTCACAGTCATGAGTATAGTGCAAAGAATAAGCACATGGCCATGTGGTGCACCTATCCTGATAGAGATTGTGGGAGGAGATGTTGTTGCCAGTTTGAACACACTGAGGTCTGCAAATGAGGAAATCCAGGATCCAGTTGCACAAGGAGGTACTGAAGCCAAGGTCTTAAAGCTTATTTATTAGTTTTGAGGGGATAGTTGTATTCAATGCCAAGCTATAGTTAATGAAGAACATCTTGATGTATGCTTCTTCACTCTTCAGATGTTCCAGTGTTGAATGAAGAGCCAATGTAACGGCATCTGCTGTTGACCTGTTGTGACAGTAGGCAAACTGGAGTGGATCCAAGTTGCTTCTGATGTTTCATCACTAACCTCTCAAAACACTTCATTGCAGTAGATGTAAGTTCTACTGGATGTCAGTCATTGAGACAGGTTACCATGTTCTTCTCAGGCACCAGTATAATTGTAGTCTGCTTGAAACAGGTGGGTACCTCAGACTGCTGAAGTGAAAGATTAAAGACATCAGTGAACATGCCAGCTAGTTGATCAGTACAGGTTTTTAATATTCATCCATGTACTCTGTATGGGTCAGATGCTTTCCGTGGGTTCGCCCTCTTGAAGAGTGCTCTCATGTTGGCCTTATTGACTGAAATCACAGGGTCATTGGAGGCTGTGGGAGTTTGTGAAGGTTCCTCCATGTTTTGATGGTCAAAGCAAAGCATAAAAGACATTGATCTTATCTGGTAGTGAAGCTTTGTTGTCACTTTGTAGGAAGTGATAGCATTCAAGCCCTGCCACAGCTGCCTTAGTGATTCAAGTTCGGTCCTTAATGGCCACTTTGTACGTGAAAAGGCTTTCTGGAGACCATACCTGGGCTTTGTGTAATTAACTTGGTTGCCAGACATAAATGTCACTCATTTGATCTTTACCAGATTGTGGATCTCATCATGGTTCATTCAGAGCTTCTGGTTAGGGAAGATTCTGAATAATTTTGTGGGACACATTCATCTACAACTGTTTATGTAAAGTCAGTGGCAACCATGGTGTATTCATTTAGATCCTCTGATGAGTCCTTGAACAGGGCCCAATCCACTGACTCAAAGCTATCCCAATCCCATATCTGCTGCTCTGCCTCCAGCGATCACTACTTTGTTATACTTATCTCTGGAGCCTTGCTCTTTAGCTTCTACCTGCATCCAGGAAGGAGAAGGATACAAGTAATCAGATTTCCTAAAATGTGATCTAGGCATGGAATGGTAGGCATTCCCGATTGTAGTGTAGCTGTGTGTTGGGATCCTTGGTGTTGCAGGGTGCAAGTTGAAAATTGGGCAGAGATTTCATCAAACAAGTTTGATTGAAAGGCATCAGGGTAGGTTGTTTCTTGTTTGTTGATGGCACTCATTACATTGGCCTTTGGCAGTATGTAAACTGCAGTCAGGAGCACAAAGGAGAACTCCCTTGGTAAGTGGAATGGTTGGTACTTAATCATGAGATGTTCCAGGCCGGTTAAACAAGAGTGTGACAAGACTGCTACGTTTGAGCATCACAGAAAGATTATCATGAAGCACAGACCCCCATTAATTCTTGATCTTTCCTAATTTTAGCCATTTCAGCTAATGCTCTGCCACTCACCTTTGTTCCAAGGGGAACAATCCCAGACTATTCAGCAATATCATAATGTCGGAGAGTCATACAACACTAAAAGAAGCCCTTTGGGCTAACTGGTCCATTCTAACCAAGATTCTCATCTAAGCTAGTCATATGTGCCTGCATTTAGCCCCATCTGTCTAAACCTTCCCTCTTCATTTGCCTATCTAGGTGTCTTTTTATTTGTAATGTACAACCTCAGCCCCTTCTGGTGTCTCATTGTATATATTGACCAGCTTCTGGGTGAAAAGGTTGCCCCTCAGGACCCTATTAATTTTTTCTTCATTCACCCTAAACTTATGTATGCTGGTTCTTTATTCCCCAACCCTTGGGGAAAAAAAAAACTGTCGATTCACTCTATTTATGCCTGGCATGATTTTATACACCTCTGATAAGATCACCTCTTATTCTATGCTCGCAATGAATAAAGTCCTAGCCTACCATCCTTTCCCTAGTCCCTTAAATTCTGACAACGCCCTCATAAATCTTTTCCATACTCTTTCCAGCTAAATTGCGTCTTTCTATTTTTCTATGTTTTTTTATATAGCAGCATGACCACAACTGAACATAGTATTCCAAAGTGCACTCTCAAAATGCTGGAGGAACTCAGCAGATGAGGCTGCATTAATTAAAATGAATAAACAGTTGACATTTCGAGCCAAGATTGTTCTTCAGGACTGAGAAGGAGGAAAGTACAAAAATAAAAAGGTAGGGGAGAGAGGAAGAGGGCTAGATGGAAGGTAATGGGTGAAGCCAGGTGGGTGGGAAAAGTCAGAGGCTGGAGAAGAAGGAATCTGACAAGAGAGGAGACTGGACCATAGGAGAAAGGGAAGGAGGAGGGAACCCAGGGGAGTTAATAGGCAGGTGAGAAGAGGTTAAAGATCAGAGAGGAAATAGAGGAAGGTGAGGGGAAATTTATTTATCGGAAGGAAAAATCAATATTCATGCCATCAGGTTGAAAGCTACCCAGGCAGAACATCCTCTTCCATTAGGGTGGCCTTATCTAGTCATACATTGGAACGGGATTGGGAATTAGAATGAACATGTTTGGCCACCAGGAGGTCCTATTCCAAATGCAGCCTCACCACATTCAGATTCACTTTTCTATCGCATGTTCATCAAAGCATATGGTGAAATGCATCATTTGCATAAACAACCAACAAAACCTAAGGATGTGCTGGGGGACAGCTCACCAAGTGTGTAACCTTGGTGCATAGAACATGCACAGGAAAGCACGACACAGGAGAGACTCTTTGACCCATGATGCTGTGTCAAACTAATTAAACCAGTGATTTCTCATTTAATCCCTCTTCCCCAGACCATATCGCTTTCTTCTCTGCACATTCCTATACTTATCTACAAATCTCTTGAATGCATCTGTGCTATCTGCTGTTACACCACCTCTGGCAGTGCATTCCAGGCCCCTCTGTACAACAATAAACCAATTTCCAGTTATTCATTGCCCTGACTGATGAAGGCCAGTTTGCTAAAACCCTTCTTTCCCACCCTGTCTGCCTCAGTGCCACCTTCAGGACTGTTTTCTCAGAGCTACAATTTTCCTTGCAACATACTCTTAAATCTTCTTGCAGCCTCTCCAACACGGTTACAGTACTTGCATCAATCCCGATGAAGAGTTTTGTAGCTCTCAGAGGTTTACCTGCAATTTTGCAGTTATTTCTCCCTTAAAAATTTGGAGGTCCATGGTACACACCCAACAATCCCGTTGCTCTGATTGTGTTCAAATTATAAAGTATCATTTAGTGATCCTTCTAACATTCTCAGTCATTATTAGATCTTTAAACAGTATTGCTGTCCCAAATTCATTTTTATCTCCTCTGTCTTGTCTGAGAATGAATATTCTCAGACAAGATAGAGGAGATATTGTCTGAGTTTTAAGAAATATTTCTATAATAGTGATAATATCATACTTTCATGTGTCTACCAGTGTCCTCCTCTGTCTTATTCACTAATCTCCTTGAAATTAAATACATATGGGTAAGAGCACCATACTCAATTTTCTGTTTGTTTTCTAATTTAGTTTTCTCTGCTTTTCAATAATGTTGTTCTGATGCAATAACCCAGAAAGTTTTCAACTTTATTGTTTGCAATCACTACTGAAAATTTACACTCTATGAGGAAGCTGTTATTAAACATTTAAAATAAAATTAGTTACCTTTAATCTTAGTAGCTTTAGAGTTTATTTTATTTATTGAAGTCTCAGCAGAATTTGGATGCAGCAACATTCATGTAGGAAGTTATGAGTTTCTCCTACCCACTCAGAAGAGCAGTTTAAAATTAAAAGCTGTGAAAAAAAACAGGGTGGCACAACCAAGTGTCATGGGCTATTTTAATAGCTCTGTTTTTGTTCACTAAACAGAATTAAATGCCATTATTATTTAAGTTTGAGTACATCAATCTAACTTTGGATGCATCTGAGAATTTCAAGGCATTTTACTTCTGAGGGCGTAAAAGAAACTGCAGACACTCTGGAAACAATTTTCTTTTTCAGTCACCAGATGGCCAACTAAGCACACAGACTACCCTATATGTGTGTCTCACTTGTGGTTAGAAATGGATATAATAGTAAGTAAGCATTACAGCCCAATGCCCATCCCAGTTTTCGTGCTAGCATTCAAGGAAGCAATATTCTGGCACAAATAGCATGCCCTAGCCAGGCAGAAACCATGGAGGTTAATTTAAATGGCATGAGAAGAGCTTGCACTTTGCTGAACAATCTCCCACCATAACAAGTAGTGGGTCGCTCTTGGGGGAACATTTGCTCTCCGTTGCTGGGTGGAGTTGCACTGTATTGTGCACTTTGCTGTTTTGAATCTGAACAGGAATTAGGGACTCATCAATTTAAAAAAAAAATCACAGAGAAGTGTTTTATATTGGGGCTGTCAATCAAGATTTCAGAAGTCACCATCTTGCCTTAATTCCTAATAGTGGATTAGTTAGGGAGAGAGAGTTTAATATTGGAGCAGGGCTATAGCTGTGTTTGATGCTCACTAAAGTGTATTTTCATCTTAGGGTATTGCCATGATTATATGTCACTCATGCTTTGGGAGATGGTTGCTGCCACATCTGTGTGCTCCACGTCAACACAAGTTGTGCTGTAAAATCCAAAAGAACACAATCCCTCTGTAGAAATGCTAACTGCATTTAATTATTAGTTAATCAATCAATCAATCAATCAATCAATCAAATGCCTGTCACACCACTGCAGTTTAGGGGAGCAATGAAGGTCCTCCACCTCCGTCCATCCTTGGCCGTCTTCCCTATTGTGCCCCAGGTGTGGTTCAGGGTCCTCATTTTTTCATCTTGGTGGTGGTCAGCCTTCATCATGACAGTAGCTTCCTCTCAGGTTTCACTACCGTTAGTCATGCAAATCCCAGGCATCGCATAGAGGTACAGATTCTTCATTGCTGTTCAGGTAATAAACTTTTTTTTTGACCAGTCAGAGTTGTTAACCCTGAGCTGAATCCCCAAACCCGGAGCACCAGTGGGCCACTCTTAGTCTGGCCTCTACCCTTTGACCTGTTTGGCATGGGTGACCCTACCAGCAATCAAAGCACAAGGCCCTGACTCTCACCAACATAGCTCTCTGGGTCATTGAGTCATACAAGCTTCCAAACCCCACGACAAGTCTGTGGTCCTCTTGGAGGTTAAGTAGTGTTCACGTTTAACTAAAATTGTGGAGGGAAGAGTATTGTTGTTCTGCACCGAAGAATTTTTAGCCAGTGTTTATGATGTTACGTATTCAGGCAACAATAAATATATGAGTTCGGCAAGGGTTTCTTATAACAAACAACACGTTTATTAAACACCGAAAACAAACCCCCCAAAAGTAAACAAACACTACCGTAACCGGAAATAGCTGCTGAGCGGCAGCCCAAACAGTTCTTAAAGTGATATTGCAAAAATAGTTCTTAAAAGTGGCATTGCCAAAAACAGTTCTTTAAAGTGGTATTGCCAAAAGTTCGATATGCTCATAGTTCATTTAAAAGGAGAGACTTTATAGGACGATTTAGGTTCTCTTCCACGTTGCTTGCTTCGATCCCCGACGTCGAACTTCTCACGAAACAGAACGGCTTAAAGGCACTGACCTTTCCTTCTCCACTACCTTCAATCCTTTCTAGTTAAACCTAGGGATTAACACGAAGATAGTCAACGAAATCCTTCCAAATAAGGATCAAACAAAGGTCGCCCCCGTTTCACCGTAGAAAGCGATTCTCCTCGATCTTTAACTTCCAACTTCCAATCTTCACTCTCCACTAATTTCGAACTAACAGAATCATAAAGAACCTGCTGGCAATGACCTTTTAGACTTTAGCATTAAATAAAAACTTCATCCTTCAGCTAAACTGCGTCATCACTTTAAACACGCAGTGGCATGAAGTCAACCTGGCAAATCCAGCCACGAACTGCCCCTCCTCACAGGATGGGGTCTACCTTTTATAACCTGTAAAAAAAAAACCTGTCACATGATCTCTACTGGCGGGAAAATGACGTCACCACCATCACAAGACCATCACCTCATGTCCAGTACAGCTTCAACCCCAGTCACATGACAAGGGCTCCACTGTCATGTGTCACGAGTACGTAACAATGAATCTCGATAACTGGAAACATTCTTTATTTTTTTTATTTTTGTGTTTGGAATGTCTGCTTCACTTCACCAAATCTTGATTATGTGGAAAACACAGGAACTTTGCTTTAAGGTCCTGATGATTTGTTTTTAATTAACTCTAGGGCATGTGAAAGGCCCAATGATTTTCAGTTGCTTTATACATGATCTTCTTTCTATCAAGAGGTTAGAAGTTAGGAAATCTGCTGATGATTGCACAATATTCAAATTTTTTCACAGGTCCTCAGAAATAGCATAGCGAATACTTGGCATGCAGCAAGAGCAAGACATCTCATGCCAGGTTACTAATAAGACTTGCACTAAACAGAAACCAGGCTCCAAAAGTAGAAATTTTAATTTTGTTTGCCTGACATTCAATGGCTTTAGCATCACTGAATTTCAGCCCTTTATTTGTCCTCTTTCCCCACCCACCCCACAAATACCAACTTCCTGGGGTTTACCTTGCCTAGTTAATTAGGGATGATCTGCACGGTTTCATTTCATTTGTTGCATTCAGTGCTGCAACAGTTGACTTTTGTTCCCCCTTTCCAGTCTCAAAGGTCACATATTTCAACAGCTCCTGAGTACCTTTTCTGCCATTTCATCTGTTAATTTTTCTCTGATCTCACCTCTCCCCACGGTACCACCCCGAGCTGTTTGCTATATTCCTTTTGGCCTTTTCTGCTCTGATCCTGAATGATCAGATGTCTGGCTCAATAAATTCTGAGCCTGATATGATATTGAACTCTTCTACCACCTCTTGGCTTACTGCTTACGTCAGGACTCTCACTCCTTAATGTGGACCATTCTCACATCTCCAGATTCCCAAATTGCCCGGACCTCACCACGTGGGTTCTTTTGTTCTCTTGATCTTTTCAGTGCTACTAATGGACACTAATTTCCTTGATATTTCCACGTACTTCGCTCACTCTAACCGCTGTACCTCCTTCTCAACGTGCAGTGTTCTGCTCCCTCAGAACAATCCCAGCATTGTTGTCAAACTTGCAAAAAGGCCAGACGATATATCCTCATACCTGTCTGGGTGTCTGGGTCGACATGGAACAATTTTCTCTAGATCACTCGGAGGACTCCAACTACACCTGCCTATTTGTTTATGTAAGTGAACAGTCATTTTAGTTCTCAGCCCTCTGTCAACTTATCCATTTTGGTGCACTCATTTTGATGGCAGTGCACTCATGCAGAACTCAAAAATTAATCATAAAGCTGGAATGAGCTTGTACTTTGAAGAAAGTGAGATTCTAAGAGGAGATGGAAAAGAATTACACTCAAGATTATTGCACGTTGAAACTGAGCAAGAGAAGGAATGATCATTGTGTGACAAAGTATCTCACATGATATATGAAGGAAACTGCTAGTGGCTCTGATTGTGTCCTCTCTGTAGTCTTAGCTGAGGGCCAGTGGTTGCAAGTATACAATGAAGTTATGGCAGTATGCAAGGCTACCTCTCTATCTATCTTCCACCCTGCTTTCATAGTCACATGGTTCTTCTCCTTATTTGCACATGACCTTTGGAGCTTACACTGAAGTATTCGAGGGCATATCTCTTACTCATGCACTGGTCCCACAACCTGTGTGAAAGCACCTGCCACCCTCGGAGTCCATCTCAAACAAACTGGCTGTCTCTCAGGAGTGTTGGCCCTCCTTCCTTGGAGCCATTCATCTGCACAAATCACTTTTGAAAAGGGAACTCTCCTTCCAGCGGCATTCTGCGGCATCTTCCCTTGTCCGCCGCTCTGCAGCTCCCGCCAAAAGACCCCAAACTGGATTGCTGTCCTTCAGGAAACTCCTCCCCACAGCTGTCTAGAACCTTCTCTCACATCCCACAATCCCGATTGGCAGACACACATTCCTAAGCGGGACAACATAGGTCCTTATTGTCGCCAATGCCAAGCCACACTTTCCAGCATGATACCCTGCTTTTACAGAAAGCTGCTAATATAAACTATCTCACAGCACAGCAGTGGAGATTTTAACAAGGGCATCACACATGCATTACAAGTGCACAAATCCCCACAGCTACCTTGACCACATCTCAACCTGGATATAGCAAAAATGGAGTTCTCCTGGTACTTACCCATCATCTCGCTAACCTGTGCATTTAACAGATAACTCTTTGAAATTTCTAGTTGCTTCAAGAAAATTCTGCAAATAGGCACGTATTCCCCATCCCCTCCCCTCCCCTCTCAGCTGGAATTGTTTTCTTCACAATTCCCTGGGCCGCCTCCTTCAACCAGTGTCTATCTTATGACATTTTCTGCAGGAGATGCAATACCTGTACTTTTATCTTTTGTGCTTTATTGCCACCGTAAGACCTAAACCATTCTCCATTCTTCAATGTTCATTGTTTTGCCTTCCACAGATGCTGCCAGGCATGATAAGTATTCCTAACATTTCTGTTAGTGTTTCAGATTTCTAGCATGTACAGTTTTTTATGAATGCATTTTGGCTTTAAGTACTGGCCTTGCCATAAATGCCCCTATCATGTAAATTCATTTCTATTCATTGTATTTACCCGTTTCACTTATCAGCACAAATTCTTTATCCATGTCTAAGTATTTTTCCCGAGTCAAAAACAAAGGTTTTTTGAGAAATGTTTTACATCATTGCAGCCTTTAAAACAGTGCATAATTTATCCTGATCCTAAACTGTTGAACTGGAACTTGCACCTTATAATTTTCTTATTTGATATTTATTGGTATGGGTGATTATAACTCTTGTGCAAATGGACTTACTACACTTGCAGTATTTAAAAGATGGTGAAGATGCACCACGACAAACTGAAGGAGCAGATTGCAAGTATATATTTATCTGATGGATTCGACCATCATTTGTCTGTAGCTGGTGATTCATGTGTTTTGGATATCAAAGGGTAGAGTGGAATATGGCTTCTGGAGGAAGCAAATTTTCAGGAAAAAATGGGAATGAATTGTACAGTCCTGTGTTACTTATACTACAGATGAAAATTGAGTAAATGAAGGAAATAGCATTGTGTGACAAAATATCTTACATGCTAGATGAGTGAAGCTGATTGGTGTTCTCACCATATATTCAACTGAGAGTCGGTGTTTGCAAATGTTCAGTGAAGTGAGGAGGATTGGCAACCACATGGGCTGGTAATTTTCCTTTTTTTATATCATCATGACTATTTGTGCTCAAACCTTAATGGATCTGTACATTGCTCTTTACTTGACCTAAGGTTAAGACAAAATTCATTGTCCATATGGACAACATTTGCATAAAGATACATTTGAAGGCTCCTCTCCACCTGAATGCACAGTAAGCCTCACTCTCTTGTTGTCTTTTCCAGCACATTGTTTAGGCGTAACTGGAATCTTGATCCTCAAACTTAATATCTTTGATCTTCTCTTCCTACCTACCTCCTTCAGGTTGTTGCTGCCTACATGTCATCCCAGCCTATTGGTTGCTGAAAATCTCATCCCTGTTTTTGTTCAGTCAGATTTGTGAGGTGTACTCAGTAATTTTGAGATACTCGAGAACTCAGCCAAGAGTTGATATGCTTCATGACCAACTACTCTACCACTCAGGGGTGAACTAAAGAGTTGGGAAGTTGGGTGGTGAAAGAGAAAAAGGGCTGGAGAAGGGGGAATGCGATAGAAGAAGACAGAAGGCCATGGAAGAAAGTAAAGGGGGAGGAACACCAGAGGGAGGTAATGGGCAGGCTGGGAGATAAGGTGAGAGAGGGAAAAGGGGATGGGGAATCATGAGGGGGGGGGGCCATTACCATAAGTTTGTGAAATCAATGTTCATGGCATCATGTTGGAGGCTACCCAGATGGAGTATAAAGTGTTACTCCTCCAACCTGAGTGTGGCCTCATTGCAGCAGTAGAAGAGGACATCGACTGATGTGTCAGAATGGGAATAGGAAGTAGAATTAAAGTAAGTGGCCACTGGAAGATCCCACTTCTTCTGGCAGTCGGAGCATTGGTGCTCAGTGAAGTGGTCTCCCAATCTATGTCGGGTCTTACTGATATACCGGAGGTCACACCGGGAGCACCAGACACTGTAGATGACCCAAATAGACTCACAAGTGAAGTGTTACCTCACCTGGAAGGACTCTTTGGGGCCCTGAAAGGTAATGAGGGAGGAGGTGTTGGGGCAGGTGTAGGACTTGTTCCATTTGCAAGGATAAGTGCCAGGAGGGCAGGGATGAAAGGCCTACAAGAGGAGAAGTTGTACCTGATCTGGTATTGGGAAATGAACCTGGTCACGTGGCAGGTCTCTCAGTGGGAGAGCATTTTGGAAGTAGTGATCACAATTCTATCTCCTTTAACATAGCATTGGAGAGAGATAGGTACAAGCAAGTTAGGAAAGTGTTTAATTGGAGTAAGGGGAAATATGACGCAGGAACTTGGAATCATAAATTGGGGACAGATGTTCTTATTGGGGAAATGTACGGAGGAATGCAGCAAATGTTCAGGGGATATTTGCATGGAGTTCTGCATGGGTACATTCCAATGAGATGGAAAGGATGGTAAGGTACGGGAACCGTGGTGTACAGAGATTGTTGTAAATCTAGTCAAGAAGAAAAGAAGAGCTTACGAAAGGTTCAAAAAACTAGATAATGGTGGAGATCTAGAAGATTATAAGGCTAGCAGGAAGGAGCTTGAGAATGAAATTTGGAGAGCCATAAGGGGCCATGAGAAGGCCTTAGCAGACAGGATTAAGGAAAATGCCAAGGCATTCTACAAGTATGTGAAGAGCAAGAGGATAAGACGTGAAAGAATAGGACGAAGTGTGACAGTGGGAAAGTGTGTATGGAATCAGATGAGATAGCAGAGGTACTTAATGAGTACTTTGCTTCAGTATTCAATACAGAAAAAGATCTTGGCGATTGTAGGGATGACTTACAGGAGACTGAAAAGCTTGAGCATGTAGATATCAAGAAAAAGGATGTGCTGGATCTTTTGGAAAGCATCAAGTTGGATGAGTCACTGGGACCGGATGAGATATACCCCAGGCTACTGTGGGAGGCAAGGGAGGAGATTGCTGAGCCTCTGGTGATGATCTTTGCATCATCAATGAGGATGGGAGAGGTTCCGGAGGATTGGAGGGTTTGCAGATATTGTTCCATTGTTCAAGAAAGGGAGTAGAGATAGCCCAGGAAATTATAGATCAGTGAGTCCTACTTCAGTGGTTCATAAGTTGATGGAGAAGAGGCAGGATTTACGAACATTTGGAGAGGCATAACATGATAAGAAGTAGTTAGCATGGCTTTGAGAAAGGCAGGTCATGTCTTACGAGCCTGATTGAGTTTTTTGAGGATATGACTAAACACAATCATGAAGGTAGAGTAGTAGATGTAGTGTATATGGATTTCAACAAGGGATTTGACAAGGTACCCCATGCAAGGCTTATTGAGAAAACATGGGATCCAAGGGAATGTTGCTTTGTGGATCCAGAACTGGCTTGCCCACAGAAGGCAAAGAGTGGTTGTAGACGGGCCATATTCAACATGGAGATCGGTCGCCGGTGGTGTGCTTCAGGGATCTGTTCTGGGACCCTTACTCTTCGTGAGTTTTATAAATGACCTGGGTGAGGAAGTGGAGGGATGGGTTAGTAAGTTTGCTGATGACACAAAGATTAGAGGTGTTGTAGATAGTGTGGAGGGCTGTCAGAGGCTACAGCGGAACATTGATAGGATGCAAAACTGGGCTGGGAAGTGACAGATGGAGTTTAACCTAGATAGGTGTGAGGTGGTTCATTTTGGTAGGTCAAATATGATGGCAGAATATTGTATTAATGGTGTGTGGAGGATCAGAGGAATCTTGGGGTCCAAGTCCATAGGATACTCAAGGCTGCTGCGCAGGTTGTCTCTGTGGTTAAGAAAGCATTTGGTGCATTGGCCTTCATCAATTGTGGGATTGAGTTTAGGGGCCAAGAGGTAATGTTGCAGCTATATAGGACCCTGGTCAGACCCCACCTGGAGTACTGTGCTCAGTTCTGGTAGCCTCACTATGGGAAGGATGTGGAAACTATAGAAAGGGTGCAGAGGATATTTATAAGGATGTTGCCTGGATTGGGGAGCATGCCTTATGAGAATAGGTTGAGTGAACTCGGCCCTTTTTCCTTGGACTGCAGAGGATGAGAGGTGACCTGATAGAGGTGTACAAGATAATGAGAGGCATTGATTGCGTGGATAGTCAGAGGCTTTTCCCCAGGGCTGAAATGGTTGCCACGAGAGGATACAGTTTTAAGATGCTTGGAAGTAGGTACAAAGAAGATGTCAATGGTAACTTTTTTACGCAGAGAATGGTGAGTGCGTGGAATGGGTTGCTGGCGATGGTGGTGGAGGCAGATGCAATAGGGTCTTTTTAGAGACACCTTGACAGTTACATGGAGCTCAGAAAATTAGACGGCTATGGGTCACCCTAGGTAATTTCTAAGGTAGGGACATGTTTGGCACAGATTTGTGGGCCGAAGCGCCAGTGTTGTTCTGTAGGTTTTCTGTGTTTCTATGAATGAATTGCGTAGGGAACAATCCCTGTGGAAAGCAGAAAGTGGAGGGGAGGGAAAGATGCGCTTGGTGGTGGGATCCTCCCTGCTCCTTTTCTTCCATGACCTTCTGGCCTCTATCAGCTTCCCCCTTCTCCAGCCCTTTATCTCCTTCACCAATCGACTTTTCAGCTCTTTTCTTCACCTCTCCCTCTGTCCTGATTTCACATATCACCTGTTACCTTGTATTTCTTCCTCCCCTCCCCAACCTTCTTACTCTGACTTCATATCTTTTTCTCTCCAGTCCCGATGAAGGGTCTTGGCTCAAAATGTCGACTGTTTACTCTTTTCCATAGATGCTGCCTAGCTTGCTGCATTCTTCCAGCATTTTGTGCTTGTTGCTTGGATCCACTCCTCTTTGCCTTCAGGCACAAAAGGTCCACAACAGGTGCCATTTCATTGGCTCTTCATTCAACCCTGACCTGTAATTATGAAGAAAGCGTGACAGTGCCTCTACTTCCTTAGAAGTTTGTGAAGAATTGGCATGACATATAAAACTTGTACTGCATTGCAGCTTGATATGGAAATACCAGTACCCTTGAATATAATGGACTGTCCTATCTGTAATAATGGATCGGTCGCAATATAATTTGCAGGACTCTGACTCTAAAACTGGATCAGGCTTGTATTTATGGTATGGTATGGTGTCTTTTACGAAGTTTGTATTTTAAAGCAAGATTCTGGTGAATGCTGTTTGCCACTTAATTGCATCTGCATAAATAATTAGATTGAGTTAAACTGTTGCATAATACTGTAATCTGTTGGATTGTTTCAGGTTTCTTTTGGCATTTTCTGCACTTATTGTCTTGAATTTGTTGGTCTTTTAGCATGTATTTTTGATAATTTGAGTTTGTATTAACCACCTGTTCCTGTATTGCCACAAGGAACCCTTCTGTTTCTAGGAAGAGGTCGCCAACTCTGAGCCAGGCTTTCGATGCTTCCTTGTTGATGTCTAGTCGGCTCAGATCATGGGGCTGTCTTCCATGGAGGGTCGTGCTCTTTCCGTTGGTTAACCTTTTCTTCAGTGGTGATAATTTCTTCATTTTTCTGGGTTGTACTTTCACTGGTGTATACTTCTTACCAGAATTGCATATGCTCCTGTTTTCATTGACGAAAATTTATCCTTAGAAGTCTTATCTGACTTGTGTAAATTTTTTATGTCTGTTTTTCCTCTTCCTCCTCCTGTCCTAGGTCGTGTTAATCTGAGCGCGTCTGAGTGTGCATAGTGCTTTCTAAAATTTATCATTTTAATTCTTACTTTTCTTTGTAAATTTTCCAGATTAGTTTCAGACCAAGACATTATGCCAAAAGAATATGTTAATATGGGTATAACAAAAGTGATTATAGCCTTTGTTTTTTATTTTTACTATTTAGCTCTCATTGGCAGATTTTCTTAAGCCTTGAAGTAAATACTGTCAAATATTTTCCCTTTATCACACTATGATCTATTTCTTTGCTTATTGATATCCTTGATACTTACAGTATATGTTTCATATTCAGCCATTGGTTGTATCGTATCCTGTTTTGTATTCTATTGCACCTTTCTTTATATTAACTGCTGCATTTATCCAGTTCAAAGTTCATGCTTGTATCTTTAGAAAATAGTTCTACTATTTGAATTAATTGCTGATGAAGGAACCTATAATTTCAAATCATCCATGTATAGAAGATCTGCCAAGGTTTAATTTGTTTTGTTGTTTCTGATTGGATATTATTATGATGATTATTATTACTAATATTTTTTTCTTTCTTTTCATGTGTGCTCAGTTTGTTGTTTTCTGCGCACTGGTTCTCTGCCCTCTTGGTGTCGTAGATATGATTAATGTTATTGTGTGTGCCCGCAGGAAAATGAATGGGTTGTATATGGTGACGCATACAGTACTAAATGCTGTTTGATAGTAAATTTGTTTTGTTTTTGACTTTGGCTTTATAAATGCTACTGGATCATATTGATTGAGGCAGGTTATTGCGTTCAATTTTGGATACCAGTACAATTGAATCCTACTTGAAGCATATGAGAGACCCTTTCGACGCAGGGTCTGCCTGGCTCAATGCTACACAACATTTTATGTGCAAAGATCAGAGGAAGATTCAAGACAATTCAAAGAAACATGAAGAGCTGAACTAGTAGATATAGAAGTAGTGAGTGCACATATATACGTGGTTATGTAAGAGAAGAAACTTTGTGTTAATTTGGTGAGATGGAACCACCAGTTGTGAAGGGTGGTTACTGAAGGTTTGGGACGCCTCTGGTGACATGTATACTCATTCTGCGAGCGGCAATTTAGCATGTGCATTTGCAAGTATGTGTGGGTGTGCCTTGGTGTAACAGTTAGATGCAAAGGAATGCACCAGGAATGGGTTCAGATGCACAAAAGCGGAAGATTGTGGTGAACATACTCTGCGGTTTTAAGTGTACAGTGTTTAACTGTTTATCCCTCAAGAAGATGGCAGAGATTTTCTTTGAAACATTGGTTATAATTGATACCTATACCCGAGAAGAGTTTATTTATCAGATAAGCCAGGAAAGTACTGGACCTGTTTAGCTGGTATCCCTCGTTAATGTTTTGTGTTGTGTGGGAATTAGTGTGGAGATATTTCAGGCAGAGTTTTTACTCAGATATATCTGTCAGGATGGCACGTATTGAGGGCAGGCAACATCAGGTTAAGAACTCTGAAGACCCAAGCCAGCTCTTGACCCTGATTACGACCATTCATAAGCCCTTTACCACTGGAGAGAAACAAAATATTTTGTTAGAGTTGCTCTCACTTAAAGTTGTATGTGGGAATTCAGGATTCTGGCACAAGCACGAGGAAAAGGTTGAAATTTACCAGATGCACCCGGAAGATATATATGTGTTGGTAAAAGTGAAGTGCTTGAGATGATATAGGACGGTGTGGCCCAGGGGGTGCAGGATGGTACATGGGCAACTAACAGGAATGCCAGCAAAAATGAGAGAGAGAGAATGCCCGTTTTTAAAGTGGAAGTGAGGCAGGGACTGGGGGAGGTGAGAGTGACTGCACAACAATAATGGCACTGATTCAAAAAGCTGATGAGACAGCCATGGAGATTGTAGAATGTAAATATCGAGTGTGTGAGGCGTATTCAGCATTAGATAATCCAGAGGGATGACCTGAAAATGATGAATGAACGGCCTATGCTCAGCCCACCAGGAAGTTTTAGATTTGCTGATAGCGGTGGGGGTCAACCTGCTCTGCGATAGTGTTATGGGCCAGTGAAATGGACCAAGGGAAGTGCAAGAGAAATTGTAAACTGGCAGTGGTGAATGTAGCTGCCGTGATATCACAGAGGGTTTGCTTTGCGTGCTGCCAACATGGACATGTAGTAAGGAACTGTTGAAATAGACATGGGAGGGTGAAGAAGAGGTTTTGTTACAGCTGTGGCTTCTCGGGTCATGGTTGGAGGGTGTGTTCTAAAAAAATGAGTAACGTGTAAATATCACTTCCTAAAGCACGCAGAGCCCTCTCTTTCTGATTTGGCTGCTGACCAGATTATAGAGCCGGAGAGGTCAGACAATCGGCTGACCACAATCTCGTTGGTTATCCACGGATGTACACAATACGTTTATTGGGGGGCCAGCAATGCAAAGTGTTAGTGGATACGGGGTCGTCAGTATTGATAACTGACCTACACTTGCCCACAACCGGAGAGACAATTTATGTTAGCAGTGCAGGAGGTGAAACAATGAAGACGGAGTGAAGTCAACCCCAGGTACAAAAAGTTGGCAGAGTGCAGCTTCCAGTGTACTTTTAGGTGTGTTCAAATAATGAAGGTACTATCCTTGGAATAGATATCCGAAGGGAAGTGGGGGCCATTGTAGATTCAGGAAATGGTGAAATAATGTAGACAATTCAGGCACAGCGAGAATGTGTGAGCTGCTTTGCAGGTCACATTGCCCATGGAGAGACCACAGCTCCAAGCAGGGAGGAGAGGCAGGGCAGTGTGCGGGAATCATGTCAGGAGGTCCTGGGGGGAGGGGCTGAGCGCATTCAGTTGTGCAGCTGCCAGAAAGGGGATAGTAAGGAGCAGAAAGGGAGTGAGTGGGCAGACATCAGTGTGAGGAGGGCAGCAGAAGAACATGAAAGAGCAGAAATTGCCGGAGTACAGAAAGAAACTACGCCTGCCAATTTGGTAAGATTACATGAGATGTGAAGGACCAAGCAGAACAATTGCTGATCAGAGAGAGCAGAGGGAAAGGAGATAGTCCTCCCACAGCCAGGTGACCAAGTCATGGTGAGGGTACTGCCTGCAATGGCAGGGGTCAGTCCCAGGTTGTGAGGACCACGGATGGTAGTTTTAACAAGTGACACTTGTGTCCGTCTGTGTGCAGACTCGGTGAGGCAGCCAGTGGAAACACTGGACTCAGGTTAAACAGTATGACTCATCTTCTTGTTGCCCTCACAGACAGAGCAGGGGATTACATGTATCCAGTAACCATGGAGTTAAGGAGAACCTAAGGGATGAACACCAGCCAGCCACACCGGACCTGACCACAGTTGATGGAAGCAGACCCAAAGCAAACATCGAGAACATGACAGAAACCCATGAATAGCATGCTCAAGTATGATGGTAATGGTACTCTGTAATGAAGGCTGGTTCCTGAAAGTAGATGATTATTTGAACAGCAGAGAATAGAAAAGTTATTGGGGAAACTAGATGGAGAGGGATTGAAGCGAAAGCAGAGACATCAGAGATGGCATGGCAGACTGGGAGAGATTGTACACGGCATCTGAAGGCAGTCATGCAGCCTGAATGGGGAGTGAATACGATTGAGCTGAGCTCTTTCAGCGGTCGGACCAGTGATCGACTGGACAGGTGGAAGAGGGTGCCACCAGGGAGAGGTCCTTGCAGTCATTCAAATAGAGCCCACCGCTACCCCTTCCTGTACATCGATGAGTGGGCTTGTGAGCTGATATATTTACCTTGCTGTTGCCCCTGGAAAGAGAGAGTTTTGGCTCTGAAGGAGCAGAGACTTGGTCTGTGCTCCAGTGGCATTTGGCTAGCAGGGAAAGAGCCAACAGAAGCTGCACTGCTAAAGACTGTTCAGATTTCTGGAGCAATCTCTTTGTTTGCCATTTTGTAGGTAGCAGTTAGAGATAATAGGGTAAACATAGACACCAAGAGGAGGGACTGTTAGAGCGATTTTTGGGTTTAGGACATACATACAGTGGTACTAGAAACCCTGTAGAATTTTCATTATTTCTTCATAAATATTACCTAAAATGTGATCAGATCTTCACTTAAGTCCTAAAACTAGATAAACAGACTCCAATTAAATAAATAACACAAAAATTATGCTTGTTCATTTATTTATTGAGAAAAATGATCCAAAATTACATGTATTTGTTGGAAAAAGTATGTGAACCTCTGGGGTAATGCCTTCTACAAAAAATAATTTGAAGTCGGGTGTTCCAATCAATGAGATGAGATTGGAGGTGTGGGTTGTAGAGGTGCCCCGACCTATAAAAAAAGACACATAAAGTCAGGTTTACTGACAGAGCCTGATCTTCTCAAGAACGATCAGTTTATGTGCACCATGCCGTGATCAAAACAACTTACAGAGGACATTAGAAGAATTGTAGAGATGCATGAAGCTGGAAAAGACAACAAAAGCATTTCTAAAAAACTGAGTGTTTGTCAGTAAGGGAAATTATCTACAAATGGAGCAAACTCAATACTGTTGCTACTCTCGCTAGGAGTGGACATCCTGCAAAGATCACATCAAGGGTACATGTGCAATACTGAAGGAGGTGAAAAAAGAACCCAAGGGTAACAGCAAAAGACCTGTAGAAATCTCTAGAACTTGCTAAAGTCTCTGTTCATGTGTCCACTATAAGAAAATCACTGAACAAGAATGGTGTTCATGGAAGGACACCATGGAGGAAACCATTGCTCTCCAAAAAAACATTGCTGCACGTCTCAAGTTTGCAAAAACCACCTGGATGTTCTACAGCGCTTCCGGGAAAATGTTCAAAAGGGCGAAGAATGCGAGAGTGAATGTGCTGTATTTAAATGTACTTAGCATTCAGAATAAAGTGGACAAACTCGTAGCACAGTTACAGATTGGTCGGTATGATGTTGTAGGCATCACTGAGTCATGACTGAAGAAAGGCCATAGTTAGGGGCTTAACATTAAAGGATATACTTTGCATCAAAAGGCCAGACAGGAGGCATAGGTGGTAGTGTAGCTTTGTTGGTAAGAGATGGAATTACATCTTTAGAAAGAGCTGACGTAGGGTGAGAGATTGTTGAAGCTTTGTGGGTGGATTTAAGAAATTGCAAGGGTGAAAAAACCATTATTGAAATCATACAAAGGCTTCCAAATAGTAACCAAGTTGTGGGGTTGAGATTGCAAAGGGAGCTGAAAAAGGCATGTAATTAGGGTAATGACACAATTGAAATGTGGGACTTCAATATGCAATATTGGGATTGAGAAAATCAGGTTGGTGCAGATCGCAAGAGAAAGAATTTATTGAATGCCTATGAGATAGATTTTTAGAGCAGCTTGTGCTTGAGCCTACTTGGGGAAAGGCTTTCTTAGACTGGGTGTTGTGCAATAAGGAGTTTAACGTAAAGGAACCTTTAGGAGGCAGTGTTCATAATATGATTGAATTCATACTGCAATTTGAGAGGAAGAAGCATAAGTCACATGTACCAGTATCACAAGGGAATAAAGGAATTACATAGGCATGAGAGAGGAACTTGCCCAGGAGGATTGTAGGATACTGCAGGGATGACAGCAGAGCAGAGTTGGCTGATGTTTCTGGGAATAGTTCACAGGGCACAGGATAAATATGTCCCATGTCAGAAGTTGTTCTGAAATGGCAGGGGTAGGCCACTGTTTCTGATAAAAGAAGTTAAGGACTGCATAAAAGCCAAGGTAAGGGGCATATAAGCTAGCAAAAGTAAGTGGGAAGTTGGATGATTGGGAAGCTTTTAAAATCCAACAAAAGGCAATTTTAAAAAAAGCTGTAAGAAGGGAAGAGATGAAATATGAGGGCAGACTAGCCAATAATATAAAGCAAGATACCAAAGGTTTTTTTACAGTTTTATAAAGAGTAAAAAGGAGGTGAGAGTTGATATTGGACCACTGGGAAATGATGCTGGTGAGGTAGTAATGGGGCTCAATGAAATGGCAGATGAACTTTGCATCTGTCTTCACTGTGGAAGACACAAGCAGTGTGCCAGAGGTCCGTGAGTGCCTATTACAAAGAGAAAAAGTGCTAGACAAACTCAAAGGTCTTAAGGTGGATAAGCCGCTTTGGTCAGATGGACTACATCCCAGAGTCCTGAGAGAAGTTGCTGAAGAGATAATAGATGCATTGGTCATGATTGTTCAACGATCACTTGATTCTGGCATGGTCTGAGAGGTCTGGAAGACTGCAAATGTCATTCCACTCTTTAAGAAGGGAGGAAGGCAAAAGAAAGGTATTTATAGGCTAGTTAGCCTAACCTCAGTAGTTGGGGAAACTGTTGGAGCCCATTATTAAGGATGAGGCTTTGAGCGACTTGGAGACCAATGATAAAATAAGTCAAAGTAACCATGGTTTCTGTAAAGGGATATCTTGCTTGATAAATCAGTTAGAAATCTTCAAGGAAGTAACAAGCAGGGTGGACAAAGGAGAGGCAGTGGATGTCATTTACTTGGATTTTCAGAAGGCGTTTGATAAGGTGCCGTACACGAAGCTGCTTAACAAGATAAAAGGCAGAATAGTGCAGACTATTAACTAAATGGTTGAGAAACGTTAGAGGTGCAGAGGAACTTAGAAGTCCTCATGCAAGACTCCCAGAAGGTTAATTTCAAGGGAATAGAATATAAAAGTGGGGAGATAATGCTGAGCCTTTATAAGACACTTGTCAGCCCTCACTTGGAGTATTGTCAACATTTTTGGGCCCCATATCTCAGAAAGGCCTACCTTAACCCACATCTCAGAGTTATTGATGGTGCATCAGGAAGGACCTAGAGCAAGCAGTTCATGTAAGGAAGCCTACCAAATCCCAGAGCTGAAGCAGTTTTGTAAGGAGGAATTGCCTAAAATTCATCCGAGCCGATGTGCAGGACTGAACAACAGTTACTTGAAATGTTTGGTTGAAGTTATTGCTGTACAAGGGGGAGGGAGGGGGTTACACTAGTTACTGAAAGCAAAGGTTCCAGCAAATACATGTAATATTGGATCATTTTTCTCAATAAATAAATAAATGAACAAGTATAATTTTTTTTTGTGTTATTTATTTAAACGGGCCCTCTTTATGTAGTTTTAGGACTTGCATGAAAATCTGATCATATTTTAGGTCCTATTTATGCAGAGATAGAGAAAATTCTACAGAATTCACAAACTTTCTAGCACCACTGTATAGCACTACAAATTATTGACTTCAGCAATCAACCTTCAATTTTGAACGCATTGAAAATTAAATTACTCCATCTCTCGCGTCTGTCAGTACCTCTTTCCGGTGACTTCATTCATGCAACAACAAGGCAGATACAAAGATGGCTAGGAAAATTTATTGATTGATTTAGTGATACAGAGTGGAATAGCCATGTTACCTCAGCAACCATCAAGAAATCTGATTAACCTTAACCTAATCACGGAAAAATACACAACGGCCAATTAACCTATGCGGTACATCTTTGGACTGTGGAAGGAAACTGGAGGACCCAGAAAACCCATGCCTTCCACTGGAAGAAAGTTCAGAAACACCTTACAGAATGGGCAGCAATTGAACTCTGAATTTCAGGACGTCCCAATCTGTAATACTGTCGCCCTAACCGCTACGTTATTGTAGTCTTAAGAACGAAACAAATTAACCAACAGAGAAAGAAAGAAGAAAGTAGTTGTATTTGTAATGCACTTTTTTTGATGGCATAGTCCAATGCATTACAGGTGGCCCCCATTTTTCAAACGTTCGCTTTACAACAACTTGCTGTTATGAAAGACCTACATTAGTACCTGTTTTTGCTAACCAAAGAGGATTTTCGCTTTTATGAAAGAACGACGCCTGCTTTATACGTGTGTTTACCCTGAGAAAGACTACCGTGACTGTGAAGCCTTGTGTGGGTAGTTGTGCGCGCATGCGTGTATGTGCGTACATATGTATGTATGCGTATACGTGCGTAGGCGTGTACGTGCACATGTGTGTATGTGCCGATTTTTTTCTTCTTCTCCAAATCGATTTTGGCTCACTGTCTTCCCAATTTTGATAAGTGAAACTATACCGTACATACAATGTTTCTACTTTACATAGGCTGTATATTTATCATATCATTCCTGCTTTTACTGTATGTTAGTATAATTTTAGGTTTTATGTGTTATTTGGTATGATTTGGTAGGTTTTTTTTTTGGGTCTGGGAACGCTCAAAAATTTTTCCCATATAAATTGAGGGTAATTGTTTCTTTGCTTTGCGACATTTCGGCTTGCAAACGGTCTCATAGGAATACTCTGCCTTCGGATAGTGGGGGAAACCTGTATACTGTTTATGAAAGTTATTGTAGGAAACATGGCAACCAATGATACATGACACGTTTCCACAGGGAATTGATAATTAGATAAGAGTGAACAGCAAATTTTTTTCAAAGCGTTGCTACCTGAGAAATATTTTATGTTTTTGGGAGGCTGGTTGAAGCTGAACATGAATATAATTTCAGGCTACTTATATCATGTAGAAATTTGGAGAAACAAATGAACTTTTATTGAATATAATGCGTTTAATTGCATAACAGTGCTGATGCTTTGTAACAGTTCAAACTAAGCTAAAATTGTTTTGTTGATGATTTTCATTTGTACTCAGTATCTGAGACTGTGTGCCCAACAATAATCGGCCAGCATTGATGGATTCCAGTTGCCCTGGTATCGTTTCCTCATGACCGCAAGGTCCTGGTGAAATCTTTCACAGTACTTGTCCCAAACAGCGCCAAGATTTGCAGTGAAGCAATGTAATGTTGAAAATGAATTCTTAGCACCATTTTGAATTTCTTGGTCTTTGTATGCTTGAAGCAAAAGCATGTTGTCAACCTTGTTTGGTGCTCCGTAGTTAGTTGCCAAGAAAAATTTCACATGCTTGAATGCCTTCCAGGAGATTTTCTCATGACTTAAAATGACAGAAGGCTTTGTGATCCGACTTAAAATGGTGGATGACATTGTGATCCGATTTTAAATAGCGACGGCATTCTGCTTTCTCGGGTCATAAGTACGAGTTGTTCGTAAGTTGGACATTCGTAACTTGGGGACTGCCTGTACATGTAAATGCAATGCATAGAATGTCCTGACGAAGGGTCCCGGCCCAAAACATCGACAGTGCTTCTCCTTATAGATGCTGCCTGGCCTGCTGTGTTCCACCAGCATTTTGTGTGTGTTGTTTGAATTTCCAGTATCTGCAGATTTCCTCGTGTTTGCATAGAATGGTGTGCGCTGATGCTTTATTTACTTTTCTAATACCAATCCTGCCATGCAGCATCACTCTGCCTAAGCAGGTCCAGGCATGCCTGGACGAGTCAGAAAGCTTTACAGCTTACAATGTGGGCAACATTTTGATTGACTTGAATTATGAAATGAAGTAACAAATATAGGCAATTTTTTAAAAAATGGTGTATGATGGGGAAATTTCACGGTGATTTTCATCATCAGCAGCCCAAAATCCACAAGGTACACCCCGAAGTATTCAGGAAGCAAAGTCTTTGTTGTCCACTGTAATCTGTCAAATGATGTATATCATTGGCAAGGACATTGGTACAATGGTTGTTATGTCTCTAAGGAAAAACCAAGGTAGAACATACAAGGTAAATGGTTGGGCACTGAGGAGTGCAGTAGAACAGAGGGATCTGGGAATACAGATACAAAATTTCCTACAAGTGGTATCACAGGTAGATAGGGTAGTAAAGAGAGCTTTTGGTACATTGGCCTTTATAAATCAAAGTCTTGAGTTCAAGTGTTAGAATGTTATGGTGAGGTTGCATAAGGCATTGGTGAGGCCGAATTTGGAGTATTGTGTGCAGTTTTGGTCACCGAATTACAGGATGGATATTAATAAGGTTGAAAGAGTGCAGAGAAGGTTTACAAGGATGTTGCCGGGACTTGAGAAACTGAGTTACAGAGAAAGGTTGAATAGGTTAGGACTTTATTCCCTGGAGCATAGGAGAATGAATGGAGATTTGATAGAGGTATATAAAATTATGATGGGTATTGACAGAGTGAATGCAATCAGACTTTTTTCACTGAGGCTAGGAGAGAAAGAAAAAGCAGGGTGAAGGGGGAAAAGTTTAAAGGGAACATGGGGGGGGGGTGCTTCTTCACACAGAGAGTGGTGGGAGTGTGGAATGAGCTGCCAGATGAAGTGGTAAATGCGGGCTCACTTTTAACATTAAAGAAAAACTTGGACAGGTACATGGATGGGGGGATATGGTGCAGGTCAGTGGGACTAGGCAGAAAAATGGTTTGGCACAGCCAAGAAGGGCTGAAGGGCCTGTTTCTGTGCTGTAATGTTCTATGGTTCTATGTTGTCTGAAGTTGTACTATGTTAAAAGAGCATATATAATCTTGATTTAACTTTGTTCAAAAGTCTGCATCTTAGGTAGGTAATCTTTCAGAATTTCAATAGTGAGGCAGCCTGTATTCTGCTAGCTTTGGAAATTGACTCAAAGCCAACATCTGAATGATAGGTGAATGTGCTACCAACTGAGCTATAGTTAGACCATAAGACCGTGAGATATAGGAGCCATTCGGCCCATCGAGTCTGCTCCGTCATTCAATCATGAACTGAGCCAATTCGTCCAGTCATCCCCACTCCCCTGCTTTCACCTTTGTTGCCCTGGCTAATCAAGAACCTATCTATCTCTGCCTTAAGTGCACCCAATGACTTTGGCCTCCAAAGGCGCTCATCACAACAAATTCCACAGATTTACCACCCTCTGACTAAAGTAATTTCTCTGCGTCTCTGTTCTAAATGGATGTCCTTCAATCCTGAAGTCATGCCCTCTTGTCCTAGACTCCCCTACCATGGGAAATAACTTTTCCATATCTAATCTGTTCACACCTTTTAACATTCAGAATGTTTCTGAGATACCCCCTCATTTTCCTGAACTTCAAGAAATACAGCCCAAGAGCTGACAAATGTTCTCATATGGTAACCTTTTCATTCCTGGAATCAACTTCATGAATCTTTTCTGAACCCTTTCAAATGTCAGTATATCCTTTCTAAAATAAGGAGCCCAAAACTGCACATAATACTCCAAGTGTGGTGTCATGAGTGCTTTATAGAGTCTCAACATCACATCCCTGCTCTTATATTTTATACTTTTAGAAATGAATGCCAACATTGCACTTGCCTTCTTCACCACCGACTCAACCTGGAGGTTAAACTTTACGGTATCCTGCACAAGGATTCCCAAGTTCCTTTGCATCTCTGCATTTTGAATGTTCTCCCCATCTAAATAATAATCTGCCCGTTTATTTCTTCCACCACAGTGCAAGACCATACTCTTTCCAACATTGTATTTCATTTGCCAATTCTTTGGCCATTCCCCTAAACTATGTAAGTCTCTCTGCAGGCTCTCTGTTTCCTCAACACTACCCACTCCTCCACTTATCTTTGTATCATCAGCAAATTTAGCCACAAATCCATTAATCCCATAATCCAAATCATTGACATTCATTGTAAAAAGTAGCAGTCCCAATATCGACCCTTGTGGAACTCCATTGGAAACAGGCAGCCAGCCAGAATGGGATCCCTTTATTCCCACTCTCTGTTTTCTGCTGGTCAGCCAATGCTCCACCCATGCTAGTAACATCTCTGTAATTTCATGGGCTCTTATCTTGCTAAATTGTCTCATGTGCAGCACCTTGTCAAAAGCCTTTTGGAAAATCCAAGTACACCACATCTACTACATTTCCTTTGTCTATCCTGTTTGTAATTTCCTCAAAAAATTGTAGTAGGTTAGTTTGGCATGATTTTCCTTTGGCCTATCTTGTCATGTGCCTCTAGGTACTCCATAATCTCCTTGCTAAATTGATTCCAACAACTTCCCAACTACTGATGTCAGGCTAACAGGTCTATAATTTCCTTTCTGCTGCCTACCATCCTTCTTAAATAGTGGAGTAACATTTGCAATTTCCCAGTCATCTAGTACAATGCCAGAATCGATTGATTCTTGAGAAGTCATTGTTAACGCCTCCACAATCTCTCCAGCTACTTCCTTCAGAACCTAAGGGTGCATTCTATCAGGTCCAAGAGATTTATCCACCCTCCAACCGTTAAGATTCCTGAATACCTTCTCAGTCATAATTTTCACTGCACCTACTTCACTTCCCTGACACTCTTGAATTTCTGGTATACTGCAGATGTCTTCCCCTAAGGAAACTGATGCAAAATACACATTCAGTTCCTCTGCCTTCTCTGTGTCTTTCATTACAATATCTACAGTGTCATTTTCTATTGGTCCTACGTCCACCCTCAGCTCTCTTTTACCCTTTATATACTTAAAAAAGGTTTTAGTACAGTATCTTCTTTGATATTAGTTGCCAGTTTCCTTTCATCATGAATCTTTTCCTTCCTAATGACCTTAGTTTCTTCTGCAAGTTTTTAAAAGCTTCCGAATCCTCTATCTTCCCACTGCCTTTGGCTTCCTTGTATGCCCTTTCTTTTGCTTTTACTTTGGCTCTGACTTTGCTTGTCAGCCAAGGTAGTGTCCTTCCTCCTTTTGAAAATTCCTTTTTATTTGGAAAATATATGTCTTGCACTACCCTCATTTTTCACAGTAATTCCAGCTGTTCTGCTGTCCTTCCTGCTAGTGTCCCTTTCCAGTCAACTTTGGCCAGTTCCCCTCACATGACATTGTAATTTCCTTTATTCCACTGAAATACCAACACATTGGAATTTAGTTTCTCAAAATGAATTCAATCACATTGTGATCATTGTTTCCTAAGGGTTCCTTAACCTTAAGCTCTCTTATCACCTCCAGATCATTCCACAACACACAGTCTAGCACAGCCAATCCCCTAGTAAACTCAACAACAAGCTGTTCTCAAAGGCTATCCCTTAGACATTCTACAAATTCTCTCTCTTGAGGTCCTGTACTGGCCTGGTTTTTCCAGTCTACTTTCATGCTAAAGTCCCCAACGATTATCATGATATTGCCCTTCTGATACGCCAGTTCTATCTCCTGCTGTAATTTGTTATTCATATCCTGGCTGCAGTTTGGAGGCCTGTGTACACCTGCCGTTAGAGTCCTTTTACCCTCTCATTACTTAACTCAACCCATAGAGACTCTACACCTTCCAATTTTATGTCACCCTTACTAATGATTTAATATTATTTCTTTTAAACAGGGCCACACCACCCCCTTTGCCTGCTAACTATCTTTCCGATACACCGTATATCCTTGGATATTCAGCTCCCAATGGCAGCCAAACCTTTAGCCAAGTTTTGGAGATGGTCACAATGTCAAATTGTCCAATCTGTAGCTGAATTTTAAGATTGTCCATTTTATTTCTTGTCCTGCTTGCAATCAAATATAATACGTTCAGTCCAGTATTTGTTGCTTTCTGTTGTAAATCATCCCAGTGGCTGTGATTATGCTTTATCTCCTGTCTGTCCTTCTTATCATCTCTGTTGCACGCTGTCTTTGATTTATTTCTTTTTTCCCCTTCCTCAGCCCTATCACTTCAGTTCCCACCCCCCCCTGCGAAATTAGTTTAAACCCTCCCTAACAGCTTTATTAAACCTGCATTCTAGGATATTGGACCCCTTTGGGTTCAGGTGTAATCCATCCTTTTTATACAGGTCGTACCTCCCCCCAGAAGAGGCCCCAGTGATCCAGGAACCCAAAGCCCTGCCCCCTACACCAGTCTCTCAGCCACGCAATCATACACATGATCATGCTACTCTTGCACTTGTTAGCATGTGGCACAGGCAGCAATCCTGAGACTACTACCCTGGAGTTCCTGCTTTTCAGCTTCCTACCCAACTCCCTGAATTCTCTCTTCAGGGCCTCCTCTCTTTTTCTACCCATGTCATTAGTGCCCATGTGTACAAAGACTTCTGGCTGTTCACCCTCTCCCTTCAGAATACTCTGCACCCGATCTGAGACATTCTGTACTCTGGCACCTGGGAGGTAACACACCATGCAGTTAACTCTATCAGGCTGACAGAACCTCCTGTCTGTTCCCTTCACTATGGAATCCCCTATGACTACCGCATTTCTCATCTTACTCTTTCCCTTCAGCACCACGGAACTAGACTCAGTGCCAGAGGCCCAATTGGCGTGGCCATCCTCTGTCAAGTCACTCCCCTCAACAGCATCCAAAATGAGATAACAATTACTGACGGGGATTGTCACTGGGGTGCCCTCTACTATCTGAGCTCTTCCCACCCCCTCCCTGACAGTCACTCACTTATCTAACTCCTGTAGCCTCGGGGTGACTAACTCCCTTTAGCTCCAATCTGTCTCCTGTTCACTTTCCCTAATAAGCTGTAGGTCATCAAGCCACAGCTCCAGATCCCTAACTTGCCTCTCAGGAGCTGCATCTCGGTGCACCTGGCACAGATATGCCCAACTGGCAGACTGGAAGATTCCCAGGATTCCCGCATCTGACACCCAGAGCAGAGTAGTGGTCTCAACCAATACGTCATGGTTATATCTCACCTCATCATCAGTAGTATCTACATGAGGCACTGCATCAAGAAGGCAACATCTGCCATCAGAGATCACTACCATCTAGGCCATGGCTTCCTCTCACAGCTACAGGCACAGGAGTACCTCAGAAGATGCATGATGAGTTGATTAATTGGATCCAGAATTGAATTGGTTGTAGAAGGCAGTGGTAGAGATACTTTACTGACAAATGGTGTTCTGTTGAATGTTCAGAATCAGGTTTAATATCACTGGCACATGTCATGAAATTTGTTAACTTAGCAGCAGCAGTACAATGGAATTCATGTTAATATAGAAAAATTACTGTAAATAATAAATAAATAAATATAGACAATAGGTGCAGAAGTAGACCATTCGGCCCTTCGAGCCTGCACAGCCATTTTGAGATCATGGCTGATCATCTACTATCAATACCCGGTTCCTGCCTTGTCCCCATATCCCTTGATTCCCCTATCCATAAGATACCTATCTAGCTCCTTCTTGAAAGCATCCAGAGAATTGGCCTCCACTGCCTTCCAAGGCAGTGCATTCCAGACCCCCACAACTCTCTGGGAGAAGTTTTTCCTTAACTCTGTCCTAAATGACCAACCCCTTATTCTCAAACCATGCCCTCTGGTGCTGGACTCTCCCAGCATCTGGAACATATTTCCTGCCTCTGTCTTGTCCAATCCCTTAATAATCTTATATGTTGCAATCAGATCCCCTCTCAATCTCCTTAATTCCAGCGTGTACAAACCCAGTCTCTCTAACCTCTCTGCGTAAGACAGTCCTGACATCCCAGGAATTAACCTTGTTATATATGTTAAATTAAATTAATAGTGCAAAAACAGAAATTAAAAAGTACTGAAGTGGCATTCGTGGGCTCAATGTCCATTCATATTTCAGATAGTGGAGGAGAAAAGCTGTTCCTGAATCACTGAGTGCGTGCCTTCAGGCTTCTGTACCTCCTACCTGATGGTAACAGTGAGAAAAGGACCTGTTCTGGGTGATGGGGGCCCTTAATAATAGATACTGTCTTTTTGAGGCACTGCTCCTTGAAGAGGTCTTGGATACTCTGGAGGCTAGTGCCTATGATGGAGCTGACTAATATTACATCTCTCTGCAGCTTACTTTGATCCTGTGCAGTAGTACCCCCTCCCTACCTCATACCAGATGGTGATGCAGCCAGTTAGAGTGCTCCATGATACATCTGTAGTTATCTGAGTGTTTTTACATGACATGTCAAATCTCTTCAACCTCCTAACAAAATATAGCTGCTAACTTGCCTTCTTTTTAGCTGCATCAGTATGTTGGGACCAAGTTAGATCCTCAGAAATATTAACACCCAGGAACTTAAATTTGGTCACTCTCTCCACTTTTGATACCTCGATGAGGACTGGTGTGCGTTCACTTGTCTTACCCTTTCTGAAGTCTACAATCAACTCTTTAGTCTTACTGACACTGAGTGTGAAGTTGCTGCTGTGACACCACTCAGCTGGCTGGTGTATCTCAATCCTGTATGCCCTCTCGTCACCAGCTGAGATTTTGCTAATAATGGTTGCATCATCAGCAAATTTTATAGATGGCATTGAAGCTGTGCCTAGCCACACATGGGAGTAGAGCAATGGCTAAGCATACATCCTTGAGGTGTGCCACTTTGATTATCAGTGAAGTGGAGATGTTATTCCCATTCTGCACAGATGGTGGTCTTCCGGTTAGGAAGTTAAGGATCCAGTTGCAGAGGGAATTACAGAGGCCCAGGTTCGGTAGCTTTTCAATCAGGACTGTCAGAATGATGGTGTTAAATGCTGAGCTGTGGTCAATAAGCAGCATCCTGACAAGGGTATTTGTATTGTCCAGGTGATCCAAGGCCACGTGGAGAGTTAATGAGATCGTGTTCGCAATAGTCCTATTGTGGCACTTGGCAAATTGCAGTGGGTCCAGGTTCTTGATGAGGCAGGAGCTGATTCTAGCCATGACCAACCTCTCAAAGCACTTCACCATAGATATGAGTACTACTGGCCGATAGTTGTTAAGGCAGCTCTTGGATACTGGTGTAATTGTTGCCCTTTTAAAGCAGGCGGAACTTCCGACTGCAGCAGTGATAGATTGAAAATGTCTTTGAACACCGCCACTAGTTGGTTGACACAAGTGTTCAGAGCCTTACCAGGTACTCCATCCTTGCGAGGGTTCACCCTCCTGAAAGACAGTCTGATGACAACTTCTGAGACAGTGATCACAGGGTCACCAGATCCTGCAGGGATCCTCATAGCTATAGTTTTATCCTCCTTTTCAAAGCATTTAGGCTTGCCCAGCTTGTGTTTGTCTAGGGGCAAACAGCCTTTGGCCCCGCCAAACTGGGTAATCGCGTTTGTGTGGATGCTGTGTAATATACTGCCCAGTTACAAACCCACAATGCAAAACATCAGACAGTACACTGAGTGCAATTAAATGATTGAACTTTATGAATCTTAATCTGAATATAGGGTTAGCAATGAAAATAAAAAAGGGCCCAAGTCAAGTCAAAGTCAAGTTGGAGCTCATTCAGTGGTCATTCTTCAACCATTGGTCTCCTCCGAGTGTCGCCAACCTTCTGACCCTCAGATCCCAGTCCACTCCATCCGGTGACCTATTAGCTCTGTTCATACACATCCTCCCTCTTCTCCTTTCCTCGACAAGAGACCGCAAAAACACCATCCTTCTAGATACCCAAGACAAAATAACAATCTCCGATTGGCTAACATGTATACCACAGTCCTGTTATCTCCAGCCATAACCCAAACATTAATGTGTTGTTACTAACCATACAGACTTTAGATCAGGCCCGCGGGCCATATGCGGCCCGTTAAGCTTTTTAATCCGGCCCGCAGAACTTGATGAAATTATATTAATAAACCTTGTTAACGTTTTTTCCCTGCAATTCTGGCGTTTTCCCAATAGATGACGCACTCTATATACATTTATGGTGACCCATTTCCTGGCACATCCGAACCGGCTCACAATTAGCCAGCGTTCCGTCTAAGGGAGATAGCCTGCGGGGATTTGCGAGCACAGAGCTTTGGAGCCTCTGCGCCATGGGGGGCAGGTTGAGGGAGGCTTAAAAGTGAGGCTGGGGATTTCGAATAAAGTTTTTTTTCTTCGACTGCAGTTACCGACTCCGTGTCATAGTTTTAGCGCTGCATGTAGCACACCACTACACATTGACCTTTGTTGAGGTGCAGTGTATTACTCCACATTTGCGCTTTACTCTTTGTTCGGCTTGACCTATTTGTGTGAGCAGGCGTTCAGCGTCATGAACATCAACAAAGCCAGCCACAGATCCAAGTTAACTGACCAACACCTCAGATCCATCCTGAGAATCGCCACAACAAAACTAAATCCAGACTTTGATGCGCTGGCTAAAAAGGGAGACCAACAACACTGTTCCCACTGAAATTAAAAATAAGTTTCTTCGTTGTGTTATGTAAAAAATGCATTTGAAAATATTTTTTTCAATAAGCCTTACATGTTACATGTCATTTCTGTTAAGTGATGGACATGAGTAGTGCGCAGGTGCACGTACGTTCTCAAAATAAAAAAATGCGCTCCAGATCAAATAACGCGCTCCGCATACTGGCGCGCTGTCATTGTTCTGTCTTTGTGCTGGTCGTTGTTGAGTTTTGGCACAGGGGACAATTGAATAAGAAGGAGCAGGACAAGTAGACCTGCATCTCCTACCGTTTTTGAAATAAAGACAGGCAGGAGGAGAGTGATGATGATAATATCTTGAAAGATAACAGAATTTTCAGCGCTTTAAAATAATAACTGTTACTATTAAAAAAGCTGTATTTTATTCATTTAATTTTCAGTGTTTTAAAAGTTATTTCAATAAATAGCTAAATACCATGGGACTTCAAAGACAGATATTTTGTTGTAATGCATTTGTTCATTTTCAATTGAAATTAAAGCACATGTTTTCTACATATCCTATGATATTTTATTTTCTCTTATGAGGTGTATTACCAAAACACTCTGTCCATCTGCTCCTGGTCCGGCCCCCCTGTCAAATTTTAGAACCCTTTGTGGCCCACAAGTCAAAAAGTTTGCCCACCCCTGCAGATGGTTCTCAGCTGTAGCAGGCTGAAATGCGAGTATTTGATTGTATCCGTCAGAGCTGCCATACGAATTGCCTTTATTGATGGCACCCTGGAAGTTTAGTTACAGGTGGTATTAGAAAATCTTTATCACTTTGTGATCTGAAATTAACTTTGGTTCAGACTGATGATGTGAAAGTCTTACTTGATGCTACATGGAGTTTTTCATGAAATAATTTTGGGCATTCTACTGTGAATTTCAAGAAGTCTGGCATCAGCTTGTACTTTGCTTAATTTAGTATCTAAAGTAGATCTCTGATAATACGGCATCTTTGGGACTTTGGTGGTATTGGACTAGAAGATTGTCAGATCATTGGCTGTTATTGCTGTTAATTACAAAATATAAGGGGTGATTCCTTTCCTCTCACAAATGCTACTTGACCTGTTGAGTTCTTCCAGCAGATTTTTTGTTGCTCCAGATTCTAACATCCGCAGTCTTGAATCTATATTAACATTTCACTTTTTGATGTGTTACTTATAGTACTTATACTTAAAGGGAGTAGGAAATATGCAAGCACTTCAGGACCCCCAACTCACATTCTATACAAATGCATGAGCCAAATGCCAAACATCAGGAGTTGCAAAAGTTGGATGCTAGATTATGACTGTTTCACTGTAAGTGGGATACTCACTGAAGCAGGTTCTGATGGCACCTGTGGGATACTGAAAAATATCACACTGGTGTAGACACCTTTTTAAGTTTGGGGAGGTGGCGGGGCTTCACTGTGCAGAACATTTTGTTGTACTTGATCCGAATGCACTTTGTGCTTGACATGTAAGTTTTTGATTTTCGAGTATAATTATGCCTCTTCATTTAGCATAATATTCACAAAGAAGTTGCAATTGTTGCTTTTCCTCACAATGTGCCAGAGCAGAGTAAGAACATGACACCACAGATTCAGAAATAACCTTCCAGCTTTCATAGAACTCTCAAGAACTCTTGACAGCTGTACAATATGTTCACTGAGACTTTTTTGTTTTGCATTATTCTCTGCTGGCAGTGCTTGTCATGAGCATGTTCAGATATCTGAGCAGCAGATTAACTCTGATGGCCGAGGAAATGAGTCATGCATGCAATCCGCGTGAGTCATCTTTATTGTAACAGCACTTACACATACGAGGGTGATTGATAGGTTTGTGGCCTAAGGTAGAAGGAGTCGATTTTAGAAAACCTAGCACATTTAGTTTTCAGCATAGTCCCCTCCTACATCTACACACAGTCCAGCTGTCATGGAGCATACGGATCTTGGACCTCCAGAAAGTGTCCGATGATAGGTGATTGATAAGTTTGTGCCCTAAGGTAGGAGGAGATGAGTTATACAGCTTTCGTTACCTGCACATGCAGTTCAACTCTTCGAGTGATTATGCAGAAAGTTTGAAGTTAATAACTCATCTTCTTCAATCAATGGGGAGTTAGCAAAAGGCAGCATAATACCAAACATCCAGATCGGTACCTCATCCTCCAAATTAGTATCCCTCTCAGGGGTGGGGGCTTGCCCAGCCTCTCCAGCTGCCCTGCATCACCACAGGGTCCTCTTACTAGGTGTAGGCTCCAAGTCAGGCTCTGGGTCTACCTGCACCTCTTGTCCCAGGGGCAACAGGTGGTTCTGATGGAGAATTTAACAGGCTCATTCTCATCCTTTGGTTTCACCGATAAAGCTGGTAGGTTTGGCAACTGGCTTTCCACCACATAGGGTGTAGCTGCCTAGCGGTCAGCCATCTTATGCTTTCCAGGTAGTCCTAAATTCCTTATGAGGACTCCGTCTCCTGGCAGGAGTTGCGAGAACCTCACTTTCTGATCAGACTTCCTCTTATTTCCTTGATACTGCTTGGCAACCGCAACCCCAGCTAATTCACGAGCCCTTTTCAGTTCCCTTCTCATATCAGACACATATTTCAGATAAGGCTTTGGTGGTAAGTTGCCCTCGTCAGTCACAAAACAAAGGTCAATGGGCAACCTCATCTCGTGCCCAAACATCAGGTAGTATGGCAAATACCCGGTAGCTTTATTTCGGGTACAGTTATAACTGTGGATCAGATATCCAATTTGTTGACTCCATCTGCTCTTCTTGCTGATCTCCAAGGTCCCAAGCATGTCTAGCAAGGTTTGATTAAACCTCTTGGGCTGGAGATCACCCTATGGATGATAGGGCATGGTCCTTGACTTCTCGATTCCAAGCATGCCCAGTAACTCGTGGATGAACCTGCTCTCAAAATCCCATCCCTGATCACTATGTATCCACCTGGGGAGGCCATGATAAATGAAATACTTCTCCCATAACACTCTGGCCACCATTGACGCCCTCTGGTCCTTGGTAGGGAAAGCCTGCGCATATCTGGTGTAGTGATCCGCGATGACTAAAACATTTGCAGTATTGATGGCATTTGGTTCTATTGACAGGAAATCCATACATATCAGTTCCAGGGGCCCAGCACTCTGCAAGTGGGACAAGAGAGCTGCCCACATAGGCAGTGTCTTCCACTGTATGCATCGAATGCGCGACTTACAGTATTCTTCAACCTCAGAGTTCAGTTGGGGCCAGTAAAACTGGTCTTTGAGCAATCCATAGTTCTTTTCAACCCCCCGCAAATATCCAGAATCATCATGAAGTGACTTCAACACATTCATCCGATACTTTTCCAGCAGAACCAGCTGGGAATGCTGAGGTTAATCCGGAGGTGATGTGACCTGGCATAGGATCTAGTTCCGCAACTCCATTTTCTCAGTTTTGGGGGCACCATGGTGTGTTTCATCTTCTCAACCCGAGCCTTGTCTCCCTTCTCGACTGCTGACCAAATGGTACCAATGCCCGGGTCATCTCGCTGAGCAGCTGCCTCTTCCCCAGAACTCAATTCCGGCAACTGCTTTGTCTTCAGTGCATTCAGGTTGCGGTAAACTTGTGGATAGGTGTCATCAGAGGCTCCCAGTTTATCTACCACTCAATCCTGCCACTGCTTTCCTTCTGCCTTCACCGTGATGCCAAACTGACACATGGCCTTCACCCCTGGGGCAGGAATGCTCTCCCACTCTTTGTCCCAGTCCAGTCCCTCATGCGCTCATTGGGCCAAAGCATCAGCATCAATGTTCCTGCTCCCTGGCTGATACTTCAGGCTGAACTCATAGGCAGACAATGTTGCCAACCACTGATGGCATCCAATTTTGCCGAGGTCAGGATATATGTTGGGGGATTTTTGTCCATCCTCACCTCAAACTTGGCACCATAGAGGTAGTCACTCAGCTTATCCACCACAGCCCACTTCAATGCCAGAAACTCCAATTTGTGCATGGGACAGATTTTTCTCAGAGCACGGCAGACTCCAGCTGACGAAAGGGTACTCAACCCGGTACCCTGATCCTGATACAGGATACAGGATAGCCAAGACCTCTTGGCTGGCATCCGTGTACAGTACATACTGCAGGCAGTTTTTCACAAAAGCCAGCATAGTTGCCTGGGTCAGCAGCTCCTTCAGTGACTGAAAGACCTCTTCACATTTCACATCCCACCTCGGTCCAAAGAGCTCCGGTGGGCTAAGGTGCTCTCCACCCTCCTCTCCTTTTTTCCCCTCTCTTTCTTCCCCAAGGGAGGGTAACCACACAGAAGCTGATTCACGGGTGACTCACTTTCACGTAGCACTTCACAAGCCTCCAATAGTAACTACAGAACCGGAGGAACAAAGGAAGAGTGCTCACAGTCTGGGACCTTGGCCAGGTGGTCACTGCCTCTATCTTAGTCAGATTTGTAGCTACTCCATCTTGTGAGACTATGTGCCTAAAGTAGCTAGAAGATGTCTTGCAGAACTGGGAAAGTTTTAACACTTCAGCTTTCAGGCGGTCCAGCACCTCAAGCAGCTTCATGTTCCTCCAAGGTGGACCCAAACAGTGTGAGGTCATCCAGATACACCATTACCTCAAACAAGTTTATATCCCCCACCATCTTCTCCATGACCCGCTGGAAGGTTGCAGGGACTCTTGATGTGCCCTGGGGCATCCTTTCAAACTGGAAGAATCCCAGGGGACATATAAATGCTGTCTTCTTATTGTCAGCCTTACTCATCGGGAGCTGGTCATACTCACTCCTCAAGTCCAGTACACTGAACCACTTTGCACCAGTCAGGCAGGCCAGCACGTCTTCAATCCTCAGGACTGTATACTGGTGAGGGGCAGTACGCCTGTTCAGAGTCCTATAATCCACACACATCTGTACCTTCCCATTCTTCTTTCTGGCCACTAATATTGGAGACGCTGTGGTGAACTACATATACCTGTCTGGACACGCCCCCTGCTGACTGCTCCTGTGGCTCCCCCCACAGACCCCTGTATAAAGGCGATCGAGGCCTGAGCCTGGCCTCTCAGTCTCCAGGATGTAGTATGGTGGTCAACCACTGCTTGTTCCTTCTTCCAGTTAATAAAAGCCGATATCTCGCCTTTACGTCTCAGAGTGAGTTATTGATGGTGCATCAGATGCATAGGGACTTCAGGACTTGGTGATGATCCCAACTTCCTTCAGCTTACAAAAATGCTGCCGAACGACTTTCACCTCTTCAGGGGCCTGTCGCCGCGACCTTTCTCTGAACGGGGTATCCTCAGTCACCCGGATAGTGTGACACGTGCTCTTGGAGCAACCTACATCAAACTCGTCAGCGGAAAAGACACCTTCCAGCTTCAACCGCCTCTTCCAACCCGCAGGAACCGGGGAGTCCCTGAAGTTGAATGACCCAGTGGTCAACTGTGCCCCCTTTTCCAATAGTTTCCAGCTTGTCTCACAGGGACACTAGACATTATGGTCGTCGGGAACAAATGTGCCAGAGGCATCCCCATTTGAGGGTGACCTGCCTCTTCGTAGTGTTCCTGACGATCACTGCCATCCTGCTCGCCTGTACAACCGAGGGCTTCTGCAGTTCAGGCCTCACCAGTACCCCAGCAGGAAATCCCAACTCCCCCTTGTGGTCTTCCGGAGTGTCCACTAAGAGGGCCTTGCCTTCAGGTATTCCGGGAAATTTGGGGGTCCTTATCACTCTAGCTACTTCTCCGGACCGTAACACTATTGGCTTTGACTGGATGAACCACACAGTCCCTCATCTAAAGTTGGTATCTGGGCCAATGCAGCCACACACTTCTTCAAAAGCAGCTCGAAACACTGGGTGCACGGATAATGTTCCCAGAGAGCTCTCCCCAGCCTTCTCCTTGCAGGCCCCCATGAGCCTCCTCACCAAAGGAATGTTGGTCCCACCAGGATTGAAATGCCGCCCGTCTCAGCAGGGCCTGGACAAACCAGCACTAATGTATCAAGGACCTCAGACACTCCCACACTGGGCTCCAAAAACTCCAGTTTCACTGACAAACAACCATCATATGGATAATAACCAGCACTAAGACCCCAGATCTCCAGTGCACTGAATGGTGTCAATGGTTAGTGCTTCAGATATCGGTTGTAAAACAAATGGTAGAGCACATGACCTGCGACCCGGTGTTGAGTATGGCTTTAGCATAAGTATGTTCTATCTGTAATGATACACTGGAGCGTGGCCCCACTAAGCCTTCAGTGGGGTCATAGAGACATAGAAAACATAAAGCACAACACAGGCCCTTTGGCCCACAAAACTGTGCCGAACAAGTCCCTACCTTAGAACCTCCTGGGCTTTACCCATAGCTCTCGATTTTTCTAAACTCCATGTAGCCATCCAGGAGTCTCTTAAAAGACCCTATCGTTTCCGCCTCCAGCAACCCATTCCACGCACTCACTACTCTCTGCGTAAAAAGACTTACCCGGACATCTCCTCTATACCTACTTCCAAGCACCTTAAAACTATGCCCTCTCGTGCTAGCCATTTCAGCCCTGGGAAAAACCTCTGACTACCCACACGATCAATGCCTGTCATTATCTTGTACATCTCTATCAAGTCACCTCTCATCCTTTGTTGCTTCAAGAAGAAAAGGCTGAGTTCACTCAACCTTTTGTGTCTTTTGCTTTTGAGGGTTCCTTGGTATATTCCTGGGGATGGGTTCCCCCAGAAACACCAGGTTGTTCCCTCACTGGGTCTCTTCTAAGTTTTCCCAGTGACTATCTCTGCTTAGGTACCCAGGGGCTCACGATCCGTGACACTGGCTGCTAGCAGTCTTCCACATTGTTCGTCCCTTAGGGGATCTGCACCCCCATCAGCTCCATCATATGGGGGGGTCACACCCACTGATAACAGCCGACAGATCTCCATTCTCAACTCTGCCACAATCTCCTCTACCGCTCCCTGAGGCAGGCTATCTGTAGTCACTTCAATGCAGGGGACCACTATCGAGGACTGTACCCTGCTGACCGAGGCCTTCTGTGCCTCCGCATTCTCCTCTTCCGGTACCCCTCTGATCAGCTCAACAAATCAGGGAGGGGGATGCGTCTTATGAGACTGTTGGAGACCCAAAGTGATCAGATCCTGGAACTGGGCGCCCTTTGCTATCTGATCCATTCTTAACTGATCCACCTCAGCCGCCTGAATTGCTCCTCTGCGCTGCAAGCAATTTAGCTGCCTCTCTAGCTGAAAATTATAGGCCGTAAGCTTCTCCCCCTTTTCCGGCACATGTTCTGAAACCCCGCCATGAGCTCCATTGGGCTTCCTGTTGTGCCAAAGGCATTGTCCAGTGCTTTCATGTAATCGACAGCTTTAGCTATGGGGTATTGCAACCTGACAGCTCTCACAACGTCAGCAGTCCGCCCATTCAAACTTTCAACCGATCTCTGTCGCTTTACGTCATCAGAACCCTGCCACTTATCTAACAACTGAGAGGTCTGCTTTGCCCAAGTCTCATACTCCTCTTCCCCTTTAGGGGTGGGCCTTATTCCAGAGAATACTGTAGGCAGAACCTACCATAGCTGGGACTTTGAACCTGGGCATTTTTCCATTTATTCACCAGAGAAGTAAGGGCAGATACTAATTCAGAATTCTCACTCTCCAGTGGGGTAAGTGGACTAATTACATATTCCAAATCCGACCACTCCTCCCTCCTCACTGCTCAGAAACGATAGAACCCTGCCTTTGAGATCTCCGCCCCCAGCTGCAGGAAACTGGACTTGTGATTCGGTCCAACCTGCTGGTCTGTATTAAAATGAGAGCCACGCCCGCCATTTTATCAAACCTCTGCCCCGCAATCAGAACTCTACAACAGTACTTAACAGGTGAATAAACAGTTCATCCGCAGTATGAATATCTAACCCACTGGTTCAATGCTCAGGGTAATTATATAGCATCCAATGAAATCAATCCTGAACAATACCTCCACAGTTGTAACCCTCAGAATCGGCTAATGGCTTACTCTAGGCAGAGACGGCCTCCAGTTCGCCAAACTTGAGAGATCTTGTTTGGGTGGATGCTGCCTGATGTGCTCCCCGTTACAAATCAGTACCATGAAATAACAAACAGTACACAATAGGCAATTACTGGTAAATGATTGAGCTTTATAATTCTTAATCTGACTATAGGGTTAGTAAAGAAACAAAAAAGGAAAAGGGCCCATTCTCATGAAACAGTCTAATGCACAATGTTTGTTCTTCATTGAATTTCTCCCCCTGGGCATCAGCTCCTGACCCAATTCCAAGTCCACTTCGTCCTGCAGACTATGACGTCCCTGTTCTGGCATCTTTTCTCTCCATCTTCTGTCGAACAAATGCCCGCGAAACCTTCTCTTGGGTACACAAGAAAGAAAGCCAGGCCTCTCACTGGATGGCACACATTCCAAAGCCCCTGTTATCTTTAGCCATGACCCAAACACTGCTGCTGCAGAGAAACCGTTACATTAGCAGTGAAGCATTACAGAGAGTATCTTTCTTAGATAAAGGACCAAAAACTGTTGATGATACTCTAAATGCGGTCTAACCAATACCTTATAAAGCCTCAGCATTATTTTTATATTCTACTATTCAGAAGAATGCTACATTGCATTTGCGTTCCTTACCAGAGATTCAGACTGCAAGTTACCATTTATAGAACACTACATAAGGATTCCTAAGTCCTTTTGCAACTCTGAGTTTTGAATTTTCTCCCCATTTAGAAAATGGTCTACTTCTTTATTTCTTGTATCAAAGTGCACAACCATACACTTCCCTATACTGTATTCCACCAGCCGCTTCTTTGACCGTTATCCTAATTTGTCCAAGTCCTTTTGCAGACTCCCTGCTTTCTCAACACTACCTGCCCCTCCACCTTTCTTTATATCGTCTGCAAACTTGACTACAAAGCCAACAATTCTGTCATCTAAATTATTAACATATAGCATGAAAAGAAGTGGTCCTAACTTCATCTTCTATGGAACATCACTAGCCACTGGCAGCCAACCAGAAAAGGCTCCCTTTATTTCCACTTTGTCTCCTGCCAGTCAGCCCATCATCTATTCATGTCATTGTCTTTGCTGTAATACCATGGGCTCTTCCCTTGTTAAGCAGCCTCATGGACAGCACTTTGTCAAAGGCCTTCTGAAAATCCAAGTAAACAAAATCCACTAATTCTTCTACCTCTTCCGTACCTGTTATTTTCTCAAAGAATTCCAACAGATTTGTCAAGCAAGATTTTCCCCTTAAGGAAACCATGCTGATTACGGCCTATTTTATCATAGTACCCCAAAACCTCAATCTTAACAATGGACTCCAACACCTTCCTAACCACAGAAGTCAGGTTAACTAGCCTACAATTTTTTTCTTCTATTTCCCTCCCTTCATAAAGAGTGGAGTGACATTTGCAATTTTCCAGTCCTCTGGAACCATTCCAGAATCTAGTGATTTTTAAAAAATGATCTCTACTGATTCCTCCATAATATCTTCAACTACTTGTTTCAGAACCCTGCGATGTGGCTTATCTGGACCAGGTGACTTAAAATCTTTCAGATTCCCAAGCACCTTCTCCTTAGTAATAGCAGTTACATGCACTTCTGCCCCCTGACAGTCTTGAATTTCTGGCATACTGTTATTGTCTTCCACAGTGAAGACTGATACAAAATACTTACTAAGTTCACCGGACATTTCTTTGTCCCTTTTGACTTCTCTAGTGCCATTTTCCAGGGGTCTGATATCCTCTCTCACCTTTCTTTTACTCTTTATATATCTGAAAAGCACTCTTTTATATTATTGACTAGCTTACCTTCATATTTCATCTTTTCTCTCTTTACTGCTATTTTTATTTGTCTTATGTTAGTTTTTAAAAGCTTCCCAATCCTCTAACCTCCCACTAACTTTTGCTAAATTATAATCCCTTTCTTTTGCTTTTATGTTGCCTTTGCCTTCCCTTGTCAGCCACGGATGTATCGTCTTCCCTTTAGAATACTTCTTCTTTGGGATGTATCTACCCTACGCCTTCTGAATTGTTCCCAAAACCTCCATCCATTGTTGATCTGATGTCATATTTGCTAGTGCTCCCTTCCAATCAACTTTGGCCAGCTCTTCTCTCATGCTTCTGTAATTCCCTTTACAACACTGCAATACTGATATATCTGACTTTTTCTTCTCCCTCTCAAACTGCAATGTGAATGTCATATTGGATCACTGCCTCCTATGGGTTCCTTATTTTAAGCTCTGTAATTGAATCTGAGTCATTACATAAAACCTAATCCAGAATTGCTGTTCCTCCAGTAGGCTCAACCACAAGCAGCTCTTAAAAAAGTTATCTCATAGGCATGCTAGAAATTCCAGAACCAACCTGATTTTCGTAGTCTACTTGCATATTGAAATCCCATATGACAATTGTAGCATTGCCTTATTTACAAGCCTTTTCTGTCTCCCGTTGTAATTTGTACCTCCTCAGATTATTGCACAATTCCAATTCCAGTGAACTTTTCATAAACCAGACAGTTCCAAATTGGAATCATGACATCAAACAATTCAAAGGCTGCAGAAGATGACCACAACTTAGTCTTGACTGTCCTGCACATGCACAATTGTATGTACAAGCTGTAAATATCAAGCATTCATAACCAGGGGGTGGGGGTGGTGGGGGACTTGTACACCATAGATCACATTGTTTTCTCTCAACTCCACTGAGTTCACTTCTTGAACTGGTCTGCAGCCGTTATAGGAAAATGTCCTTTGTGGCTGACTTCTCTATGCTCAGTTCAGTAAAGACATTGCAGTTGCAGTCAATTTCTACAATGCCTCTTTTGAGAGTGGTTGGTTGCGGTACCTGGTCAGTTTTCTAATTTTACACAGGGAAATGATGGGCATCATTGGTTTAGCACTACAGTATAAGTGAAACCCAGTTTCTAGAGCTAAACCTTTAGGGTTTGAGAATACCAAGTTGGGTTAAAATTGTTAGTTGAGACTATGTAGGTGATGGAACACCGATATACCTGTTTGGCATGAAAGGCATTCCTGTTGTTCTGCCTGATATGGAGCTGTTATGGTTTACTGATGGGGTCAATGGGGCAGGTGGTAGCAATATGCAATTTCCATTTGGGAAAGTCAGTATGAAAAATGAAAAGAATGCAAATTGCAAAGTGCACTGCCACTCTGGTTCTTGGTTGTTCAGGTCTCTGATCAAACTAGTAGGCATACTTTTCATGACATTAAAGGAAATGCTGTCTCGGCCTGAAATGTCGGCTGTACTTCTTCCTATAGATGCTGCCTGGCCTACTGCATTCCACCAGCATTTTGTGTGTGTTGCATAAAGTTTTTAATTTTTTGCTTATGATTGATGGCTGAATGAAGTGCAGTGCATGATATTTTTTGGTGGCGAGTTGAATAACATCTAATTTTATTCCAGTATCATTTCTACGTTAATTTTAATTAATGGAAATATTGCTGGAAAGATGTAAGGGTGGACTTTTGTCTGGTTACTGTTTCTACCTCACTGATCCATCCACACCTATCCCTTCCCTCTTAGAGATTCTGAGAGGAACAGGATGACAGCTGAGCATTCTGCTGAACTCAACACACATTTCTCGGTGCTGCGTACCCCCAGCGTTGTTGCAGAACACACAGTTGTCTTGTCATTTTAAAGACAGGCTGCAGATTGCTGGATCTGTCTTGTATTTTGATGTAAAATAGCTTAGGCATGGTCTCTAAGTTCAAGTTCAAGTTTAAGTTCAAGTTTGTTATCATCTGACTGTAGATATGCCACCAAACACCCTGTTCCAAGCCTATTTGCTTTTCCAGTTTTGTTTTTATATATGTTGAGAGGATCGGAGTTGACGACACTGATGATTTTGTATTTTTGTGAGATATTATAAACAGCCCTTTTTTTCCATTTTTTCTTTTTCTCTTTTTTCTTTTTTTGTTTTTTTTTATTAGTTATTAGATTATTAGATTAGTTTTTTGCATAATTTTTTTCTTTTTCTTTTTTCTGTTTTTTTAATATATATATTATGATATACCTAGATTTGCCTTGTTTATTTGTAAATTGTATCATCCGTGATTTGGGAATAATTTATACTGTAACCATTGCTTATGTATTCTTTCATGTTCAGTTGAAATGTATATGTTTGTAATCCCATTATCTATGTATCAATTTTATTTTGTTGATATTAATAATAATAATAATAAAAAGATTGAAAAGATATACCATCAAATGAAACAATCATCCTCTGGCCCAAGTCCACCCACACAACATATATCACACACAGCACATGAACCAAAAGATTATACTATAAATGTTAATAAAATATAATTCAAACTGCATATAGTAAAGCGCAGCCCAGGTAAACAGTACAGTAAATAGCTTTGTGTCCTAGTGATGAGACCATGGCGGTGGCAGGGTATTCATTAGTCTCACAGTCTGATGGAAGAAGCTGTTACCCAGTCTGGCAGTCCCAGTCCTAATGTTTTAATACCTCCTTACCTATCTGCAGTGGGTCAAAGAGATTGTGAGATGGGTGCCAGGGATCCTCAACAATGCTTTGGGCCCTTTGTAACAGCTCTAGTAGATTTAACGAACAGGGGGTAGGGAGGCCCCAGTGAACATCTTGGTGATTCTTACTGGCCTCTGTAGGGTCTTGCGGTCCAATGCTTTGCAGCTTCCGTGCCATACAATGATGCAGTCAGATAGGACATGCTTGATGATGCTCCTTTACAAAGTTGTTAGAATGGGGTGAGAAGACTTGCACTCCTCAGAAAGAACAGATGCTGGGTTGCTTCCTTGACTAATGAGGTGTTGTGGGTCCAGGTTAGGTCATCAGTTAGGTGCACATCTCTCCACAGCAGAGCCATTGATGTGTAATGGAGAGTGGGCAACTTGTGCCTTCCTGAAGTCCTTAATCATTTCTTTTGTCTTGTCCACATTGACAGGAGCCTCTCAATGTCCTTTTTGTTTGCCAACTCTTCATTGTTGCTGATGAGGCCAAACACTATACTATCAACAGCAAACGATGTGGCTTGAGACGAATCTGGCAGTGCAATCTTGAGTCAGTGGTGGTGTGCCGTGCATATTCATTGATCCTCACGGAGGGCCTGCAGGAGATAAATACCCAAAGGGAATGAATAGCCCAGAGGGCTGAACGAAGGTGATGCAGAACTTAATCTGTATTCAGCTGCATGAGTCTGTTGAGACAGAGGTGTAAATTCGATATCCCTGGAAATGGGGAGAGACTGTAAGGTCCATGTGTTCCTTGATTGCATACTCATATTGGGTTATCTGCTGGTTTAAGTTATCCCATTGTACAGTTACCATCAGTTATTGGAAGGCTAGATACCTTAGTAAGGAACTAGACGTTGTGAGTGGCTAACTTAAAAAAACTCATCAAAGTCAGTTTTTACCTTTTGAAAAGAAAAGGAAGTGAGAGAATGCTGGAAGAATACAGTAAATCAGGAAGCACCTGCAGACAGATTTAATGAGCCAAGATGTGGGATTGAAATTGCAAAGGGAACTAGAAGGGGCATATCATAAGGATAATGTCACAATTGTAATGCGGGATATCAATATGCTGGGTGATTGGGAAAATCAGGTTGGTGTCAGATCACAAGAAAGGGAATTTGTTGAATGCCTATGAGATGGCTTTTTAGAGCAACTTGTGCTTGAGCCTACTGGGGGAAAGACTTATCTTAGACTGGATATTGTGTAATAACCCAGATTCTATTAGTCAGCTTAACGTAAAGTACCCTTAGGAGGCCTGATCATAATATGACTGATTTCATACTGCAGTTTGAGAGGGAGAAACATAAGTCACATGTATCTGTATCACAATGAAATAAAGGGAATTACAGAAGCATGAGAGAGGAGCTTGCCCAGGTGGATTGGAGAAGGATGCTGGTGGGGTTGACGACAGAACAGAGGCGGCTGAAGCTTCTAGGAATTGTTCACAATAGGCAAAGGATAGATATGTCCCACAGAAGTTGTTGTTCTCAAATGGCTGAGGTTTGCATAAAAGCCAAGGGACGGGTATACAGTATGAAGTAGCAAAAGTGAATGGGAAGCTGGACAATTGCAAGCTTTTAAAATCCAACAAAAGGCAACTAAAAAAGATATAAAAAGGGAAAAGATGAAATATGAGGGTGAACTAACTGATAATATAAAACAGGATAGTAAAAGTTTTTTCAGTTATATAAAGAATAATAGGGAGGCGAGAGCTGATGTTGGACCACTGGAAAATGGTGCTGGTGAGGTAGTAATGTGGGGCAAAAAAAATGTCAGATGAATTTGATTGGTACTGTGCATCTTTCTTCACTATGGAAGACGATAGCTGTATGCCAGAGGTCCATGAATGTCAGGGAGCAGGTGTAAGTGCCATTGCTATTACAAAGGGAAAAGTGCTAGGCAATCTGAAAGGTCTGAAGGTGGATAAGTCACCAGGACCAGTTGGATTACATCCCAGAGTACTGAACAAGTTTACTGAAGAGATCACAGATGCATTGTTTGTGATCTTTCAAGAATCACTTGATTCTGGCATGGTCCTGGAGGTCTGGAAAATTGCAAATGTCATTCCACTCTTTAAGAAGGGAGGAAGACAAAAGAATGGAAATTATAGGCCAGTTATCCTAACCTCAGTGGTTGGGAAATTGTTGGAGTCTGTTATTAAGTGTAAGGTTTTGGGGTACTTGGAGACCAATGATAAAGTAAGTCCAAGTCTACAAGGTTTCTGTAAAGGGAAGTCTGCCTGACAAGTCTGTTGAGTTCTTTGAGGAAGTAATAAGCAGGGTGGACAAAGGGGAGGCAGTGGACGTCACTTATTTATATTTTCAGAAGGCTTTTGATAAGGTGCCTCACGTGAGGTTGATTAACAGGATATAATCCTGTGGTGTTACATAAAATATATCGGCATGGATAGAGGAATGGCTGACAGGCAGGAGGCAGTGAGTGGAAAGAAAGGGGGGCTTTTCTGGTTGTCTGCAGTGACTTGTGGTGGTCCTCAGGTCAGTATTGAGACTGCTATTTTTCACGTTGTTTGTCAATTATTTATATAGTGGAATTGATGGTTTTGTGGCAAAGTTTGTGGATGATATGAAGATAGGTGGAAGGGTAGGTCGTGCTGAGGAAGCAATGTGATTGCAGCAGGACTTGGCCAAATTGGAAGAATGGGCAAAAAAGTGGCAGATAGGATATAGCGTTCTAGGGAAATATATGATGATGCATTTTGGAAAAGGGACCAATAGTACAGATTATTATCTAAATGGTGAGAAAATGCAAAAGTCAGAGGTGCAAAGGGACGTAAGAGTCCTCATGCAGAGCTTCCAGGAGATGAATTCACAGGTTAAGTCTGTGGTAAAGAAAGCAAGTGCAATGTTGGCATTTATTTCAAGGGGAATAGAATATAACAACAAGGAGATAATGCTGAAGCTTTATAAGACACTAGTTAGGCCTCACTTGGAATATTGCCAACAATTTTGGGCCCCTTATCTCAGAAAGGATGTATTGTCATTGGAGAGGGTTTAGACGAGGTTCATGAGGATGATTCCGGAAATGAAGTGGTTAACATATGAGGAATGTCTGGCAGCTTTGTGCCTGTACTCACTGGAATTTAGAAGAATGCATGTGGATCTCATTGAAACCAACCAAATGTTGAAAGGATTAGATGAGATGGATGTAGAGAGTGTTACGAAATTCCCATAACTGGATCACTTACCAGCAAAGATAGAGAGGTCCGTTGAAGTCTGATGGTACTATTTTTTAAAGTCTTTATTTATAAAGGGGCACAAAAATAAGATTCATACAGACATTCAGATAATATACGTCGTCAATACTCAATCTAAAAAACGCGGGTATAATAATAATCATCAATTAAGCAATAGCTCTATCGTTTGTCTAGGGGATATTGTATTGTCCGATGGAAAGATAAAAGTCACTGTCCTTTCAAGCTGCAGCTCTTTGGGTTTAAGAGAGACGGTTTTAAACTTGCCCGGGTCTTTTATGAGGCCAATCCGATGAGTCGGGGGAGTTGGTTCCCCGTTGTTAGTTCCAAGTCGTTTTCCGTGGTACCAGCCACCAGCCCCCAGGCAAGGGAACCGAACGCACGTGGCTTCCTTCAAATGGCTTCCTGCTATTATGGGATCGCTAGCGTTTCTTCTGGTGCGTCTGAAGGGGTTGTTCCCCCCCAGACCCTCTTTTAAACTTCCTCACGGGGTCTCAGATGTCAATCAGGTTGGGATGATGCAATCCCTCTCTCAACCAGCCCACTTTGCCCGAGGGCTTGCACGTAGCATAGTCCCCAATCCACAAACGTGGTCTCCAGGAGACAATGGCCTTGTCTCTCTCTCATTTCCTGGGTCCTCTGACCCAACCCAATAATGCTCTTGCGATTCTCACAAAGGAGGGGGCTACCCCGCACCCTTCGGCCCCTCAGAGCTGTGGTACATTCATAACCAGAGGATGTTTCCTCTGGTGGGGATATCCAGAACTAGAGAGCACAGCCTCAAAATTGAGGGTTAACCTTTTAGAGCAGAAATAAGGAGCAATTTTTTTTAACCAGAGTCTGTGGGAATACTCTCCCACAGACTGTGGTAGAGGCCAAGTCTGTGGGTATGTTTAAGGCAGAAGTTGATAGATTCCTGATTGGTTGGGGCATCAAGGGATATGGTGAAAGGGCGGGTGTATGGGATTGAATGTGATCTGGGATCAGCCATGATAAATGATGGAGTGGACTTGATGGGCTGAATGGCCTAATTCTGCTCCTATGTCTTATGGTCTTGTGGTCTTAATTCAGTTCAAAGATATTTGATTGGCACTAACATCTTTTATTTTGGTTTTTTTATGAAACATTTTCTGTTTTTCTTTCTGATGTGCAGCATATGCAAAATTTTGCTTCCATACCACCATCCATATTGGTACTGCGTTATGGCAGTGGCATATTTGGGAAGTGATTGTTGAGGTGAAACCCACTTTCTCTTTATACGAGGCATAATCACCTTCCACAATTATTTTAGTAGGATCAACATGCAGGGGAATGTAGCCTCTTCATTTTTTTGCTTTATGGACATTGTTGGGGAAAGGGAGGCAATGTCCTGAAGTTGAAGTCATTTTTGTTATTTTTTACATTTAGAGATGTGGCTTGGGAAAAGGGCCTTCCAATGCACTGTGCCTGCTCTGCTCAATTATACCCATGTGACCAATTAACCTACTAACCTGTATGTCTTTGTAATGTAAAACAAAACCAAAGCACCCAGAGGAAACCTATACTGTCACAAATGGAATGTACAGGTTCCTCATAGACAGTGGTAGAATTGAACCTGGGTTGCTAGCACTGTAATGGTATGATGCTAACTACTAGGCTACCATGCTGCCTGTTATTATCCTCCAGTTCATACAATCATCCTGTGCAATTCATGTAATCAGTCCGTGGTAGGTTGAACCCAATATAGAGAGTGCTTTGTCGTGACTTTCAGTGGAAAGGAATATGTGTTAGAGTCTTTGGTACACATTACTTAGTTTAAACTTTTAAAAAATCTGGGCATTTTAAATTTTAATGTTTTTGTTTTGTAACATTAGTGGAACATTTTTATAAAGTTCTTAATAGACTTTGAATGTCAGAAATATCTAGAAACATTCAATGATTGATGGTTCTGGTTATTCCAATCTTTGTGGCTTAATTGGCTGTCAGTTCTACTTTTCCTTCTTTAATTTGTCAATCCCTTTTACAGAGGCCCATGCAATCATATTACAATGTGAACATGCTATTTAAAGGACAGGACTTCACCATGAGGGTACCAGCCAGCTCTCTGCTGCAAAGTTTGATTGTTCTGATCTCTGGCTATGTTGTAATTGTAGTTTTTCATTTTCTATCAGTAGAGGTTTTGCATCTCAGATGTGTGAAGAGAAGGCAATCAGAGAGTGGTACGTAGTGACCATTGTACATACACAATCTAATCCTATCTGCCTGCATTAGGCCTGTAGCCTTCTATGCCTTGGTAATTGAAGTGCCAGTCTAGATGCTCCTTAAGTGTTGTGATTGTATCTGCTTCTTCCCCCACCTCTGACAGTGCGTTCCAGATATCAGCTACTCTCTGTGTGGAAAATATTCCCCTCTGATCTTCTTGAAACCTTCCTCTCATCTTAAATCCATCTCCTCTTGACATAGATAATTGCACTATGGTAAAAGGATTCTTACTTCATTTGTATACTTTGCAATTTTACATTCCTCTCTGTATCAGAGATAAGACAGTTACATACGAATATGTGACTCTGATATAGTATGTATCTGGATGCAGTGTGCAAGAAGTTCATAGGTCTCATATTAAAGTCAAAGTTAATGAATGACCTACCCTACCAATTACAATACAATTCTAACTTTCTATTTATTGCACAATACAACCATCATGCCCTGATGCTCTCTCTGTTTAATAGAGTTTGATAACAATCTTTCATAAGCTTTACCTTAACCTCTATCCTCCAAAGCTATGTGGATTGCTGAATGCAACTCTGGTGTAGCTTTTGGTCTTCTCCAAGGATGACCACATTTGTCAACTCACCCCAGCACTTGATGTTGTCTGATATACCAATTGCTGCTCTCTGTTCCGCACTGATGTATCTTAGCTGGATCTTCTGGGTCTAGAGCTCCTGAGCAATCCAAGGTCATCTGCAGTCAATTCAATTGGAATTTATCAGACTTTCTCCAAGCATACTACAATAACTGGGATACCATTGCACTGGTACATTAGAACAGTAGGAAACATTGAATACTGTCAGGGCATATAAAGGGTGATTAATAGATGATTTTTATGGTTTCTATTACTGTTAGATAAATATGGTTGATGGTGTTAATTTGTTTTTTTTAAATCTTCCTTGTGGTCTAGTAGAGATGTGATCATCTTCAGCAAAGATGGAAACTGTTGTGGAATTGGGATTGTGTTCATTGAAAATAGAGTCTGTAACTCTTGGGCCAGTAAATAACTTTCAAAAATAAAAACAGAAAATGCTGGAAATATGAAGCAGACAAAACAACATCTGTGAACAGAGGGCCAGAGTTAACATTTCAGGTTGATGACTGTTCATTAGAATTGAAAATCTTTGTTTCACTCTCCACAGACGCTGACTGACCTGCTGAGTACTTCCAATATTTCTATTCAGATTTGCAGCAGGTGCAGGTGTTTGTATCCATTGATTTTTTGAAGTTGCTGCTTTTCTTTTTGTTCTTATTCCTCTTCAGTCTTATTCTTCCTTTTATTTTTTATCATGCTCTTCTGCTGCCAGATCCACAACCACAGATAACCACATCATTGCCAGGTTATGATATGTAGATGATCAGATTGCATAAGTTTATCTGTGTGCTGTATGATACTTGTAGAACAGTACAAATATTGGTGTGCTCAAACAGTAGAAGCATTGGTGTTGTTAGATTCTGATGTTTTTGATGCAAGGTTCTTAACGGAAGTCACGAAAGAGGCATGAAACTTGTTACTTCACAATTGTTTTGTGAAGCACAAAGAGAGCAAGGAGAATTGGAAATACAGAGCTGCAACAGTCTAGTAGCTAAGAGCAAAGAGCAGAAAGACTACAGATGGTGGAACAAAAATTTACTTGGGTTATGTAAATTTCAAAAGTTATACATTCTTCAAAATGTTAAATGGATTATCTCATTGGTAGGTAGATTAGTAGGCTCACTTGAATAAGATTGAACTATTTTATAATGATCACCCTTATACAAATAAAAAAGATGTAATCTCTAAGAAAGCATATCAGTACTGATAGTGATTTTCATTGTAAGTAGGGGAAATTGGCAAAAATATAACAGCAACTAATGTGGGAATAAACTTAATAATATGCAGCAGCTGTTGACTCTGTACAAATTCTTTTATTTGGTTCGTAATTTGCTCACTGTGTCAGAGGTTACTATCATGTTAACCACAGCACTTGTCAATCTCGCTGGGTACCACTTCAGCTTGCGTGCAGTGTAATACTGTATATTGTACAGCTTGATGTCATTTCATATAATAGTCGACTACACTTTTGGCCATAATGTCAACCTCTGAGGTTGCGTGTTCATGGCAGTGACATAGGACACCCTAAAACTGCCTCGAATGGACTTAGTTTAGTTATCTCATTTGCTCTGATGTAACATAAGACCACAGGAAGAACTGTAGGCTGTAGTACACCTTCCTCATGATACTTTCTCAGTCATTGTTTGATGATTCCATTCAATTGGTCGATTTGTCCTGATGACTCTGGGTGATGTGGACAATGAAAAGGTAATTCAATGTTCATCAGTCGACATAATTGCTGACAACCACTAGCAGTGAGATTTTTTCCTTGGTCAGAGTCGATGTGACATGGCAATCCCCATCTAGGAATATGCCGTAGTCATTGATCAGAGTTTTTGCTGTGTGTGTGGCTGTGGCTTTCCTTGCTGGAATACCTTCCACCCATCTTGAAAACTTGTCCACTATTACCAGTGCATCTGAGTATCCTTGACACTTTGCGAAGGCAGTGTAGTCCATTTCTAAATGTAAAAATGGACCAGGTTGGGCAGGAGCATTTGATTGTAATTGCTTTTCTGCTGCCCCAGGTTTTGTTATCTGGCATTTTATGTATCTTTCAAGCAGTTGTCAAACTTGTGCCTCCTAAACTTTGGATTCCACCAAAGGCAGAATCCATCAATCATCTTTTCCACTTCAATTTCTCCTAGGTAATGTATCTGCTGCGCCAGATAAGGAGGCAATATTGCCATACTCCATCACTGTTTAACCCTCCACCATTCTTCACCCAGAACTACTTTTCCCAGTTAGAGATTGTTATTGTTGCTGTTTTTTTTTGCTGCGAGGAAGGTGGATTTTAGGGGCTTTGCAAGTTTTGTTTCTTTTCCTTTTGATGGCGAGGGGTATGGGGTTGATGTCTTTTATTTCATCAACACCCATGGTCTTTCTGTATTTAATAGCTATCTGGAGTAGACAGAGATGAGTTGTATTGTACATGCATACTTTGACAATAAAATAAACCTTTTTATGTTCTTGGTATTTTTATTTCTTTTACCCCTTCCTATGCTTTCCATTTCTGCAACTTCATCTGTAGATGCAATTCCACGGCTTTCCTTTGAACTCATTTTGGAGTGGCTTTTACTTTTTAATATGGAAACTTCTGACAGCAGTTGTATGACTTTCATGAGTTCCATAGAAACATAGAAAGCCTACAACACAATACAGGCCCTTGGGCCCACAAAGCTGTGCCAAACATGTATTTACTTGAGAAATTACCTCGGGTTACCCATAGCCCTCTATTTTTCTAAGCTCCATGTACCTATCCAGGAGCCTCTTAAAAGACTCTATTGTATCCGCCTCCAGCACCGTGGCTGGCAGCCCATTCCATGCACTCACTCCTCTCTGCGTAAAAAAAAAACACAAAAAAAACCCAACTTAACCCGACATCTCCTGTCTACCTACTTCCAAGCACCTCTCATGTTAGCCAGAGTTCTTGTACGAGATAGCTATTCTTGCTTCGGGTTCCTACAGACATAAGAAATCCTCTTTGTCTGCATAAGTTTCCAAAATCATGAACAACTCCAAAAGTGTAACGAGAATCAGTGTAGATATTAGTTGATCTTTCTTCTGCCTGTAGCCCAGAAGTTCTAGGAAGAATGCTTCCTGATGCCAGCCATTCAGTTTCAGAAACAATGGCTCACCCAGTCATTCAAATTCCTTTCTCAATCATTGAGGAGCCATCAGTGTACATATTCAGATCTGGGTTTAATAAAGGTGTTTCTTTGTAATAATTTGCATCTTCATGGCATGTTTTTGTACTTGCACTGTCATGGTCATCACAGTCTTTCATATCCAACAGTAACAGTATAGCTTGATTCACTGGATGATACTAGGTGCCTAAAGAACAGAATCAGAATTAGAATCAGGTTTATTATCACTGGCATGTGATGTGAAATTTGTTAATTTAGAAGCCACCGTTCAATGCAATACATAATCTAGCAGAGAGAAAAAAAAACAAATAAAATAAAAAAATAATAATAAAATAATAGTAATAAATAAACAACTAAATAAATTACATATATTGAATAGATTTAAAAAACTGCAAAAACAAAAATACTGTATATTTTTTAAAAAGTAAGGTAGTGTCCAAAGCTTCAATGTCCATCTAGGAATTGGATGGTGGAGGGCAAGAAGCTGTTCCTGAATGGCTGAGTGTGTGCCTTCAGGCTTCTGTACCTTCTACCTGATGGCAACAGTGAGAAAAGGGTGCTGGAAGTCCTTAATAATGGGCGCTGCCTCTCTGAGACGCCACTCCCTAAAGATGTCCTGGGTGCTTTGTAGGCTAGCACCCAAGATGGATCTGAGTAGATTTAAAACCTTCTGCAGCTTCTTTTGGTCCTGTGTAGTAGCCCCTCCGTACCAAACAGTGATGTAGCCTGTCAGAATGTTCTCCGCAGTATAACTATAGAAGTTTTTGAGTGCATTTGTTGACATGCCAAATCTCTTCAAGCTCCTAATAAAGTATAGCCACTGTCTTGCCTTCTTTATAACTGCATTGATATGTTGGGACCAGGTTAGATCCTCCGAGATCTAGACACCCAGGAACTTGAACCTACTCACTCTTCTCCACTTCTGATCCCTCTATGAGGATTGGTATGTGTTCCTTCATCTTACCCTTCATGAAATCCACAATCAGCTCTTTTGTCTTACTAACATTGAGTGCCAGGTTGTTCCTGCGGCACCATTCCACTAGTTGGCATATCTCACTCCTGTACGCCCTCTTGTCACCACCTGAAATTCAACCAACAACGGTCATTTCATCATCAAATTTATAGACAGTATTTGAGCTATGCCTAGCCACACAGTCATGTGAATTTAAAAGGTAGAGCAGTGGGCTAAGCACACACCCCTGAGGTGCACCAGCGTTGATGGTCAGCAAGGAGGATGTGTTATCGCCACTCCGGTTAGGAACTTGAGGATCCAATTGCAGAGGGAGGTACAGGTTCTGCAACTACAGGAAGGATGTGAAAGCCATAGAAAGGGTGCAGAGGAGATTTACAAGGATGTTGCCTGGATTGGGAAGCATGCCTTATGAGAATAGGTTGAGTGAACTTAGCCTTTTCTCCTTGGAGTGATGGAGGATGAGAGGTGACCTGATGATGAGAGGCATTGATCGTGTGGATTGTCAGAGGCTTTTTCCCAGTGCTGAAATGGTTGATACAGGAGGACACAGGTGCTGGGGAGTAAGTACAGATGAGATGTCAGAGGTAAGTTTTTAACTCAGAGAGTGGTGAGTGCATAGAATGGGCTGCTGGCAACTGTGGTGGATGTGGATACGATAGGGTCTTTTAAGAGGCTTTTAGATAGGTACATGAAGCTTAGAAAAATAGAGGGCTATAGGTAAGCCTAGTAATTTCTAAGGTAGGGACATGTTCGGCACAACTTTGTGAGCTGAAGGGCCTGTATGGTGCTGTAGGTTTTCTATGTTTCTATGTTTCTCAATCAGGAGTGTGGGAATGATGGTATTAAATGCTGAACTATAGTGAATGAACAGCATCCTGGCATAGGTGTGTGTGTTGTCCAGGTGGTTTAAAGCCGTGTGGCGAGCCATTGAGATTGCATCTGCCATTGATCTATTGTAGACCACTTGGACCATTGAGCAGCTGTACTTGAGAGGACCTGTTCATTGTAAAGTGTGGACATCAAACATTTAAAACTTGATCAAGCACAATGTGAGAAACAGCCATGACCTCCAGATAGTTTGCCTGCATTGCTTGTAAACACAGACCCTGTCCTAATGCTACGTTATCCAATTTATCAGAGTAATAACCAACAGGATGCTGGAGGTCTCCATATTCTTGTGTTCAGACTGCCATCATGTAGCCATTGTTAACATACAGGGTAAATGGTCTAACTGTTTTAGGGATTCCTAATGCAGGTGGAATACTCAATGTTGCTTTTAAAGCTTGAAATTCTTTCAGTTGTTCTTCATTGAGTCCCAAGGTCATTTGAGTACCTACAGCCCTTCAGCAGATCATTGAACAGTTTCAGCATATGAATCAACCCAAGCTCTGTTAAAGTTGCACAAACCCAGAAATGACCTGAGTTGCTGAACTGTGGTAGAAGGCTTTGCTGGCTTAATGGCTTTTCATGATCCTCAGTGATTTCCCGCTTACCTTGGGGAAATTTTCTGTCCCAAGTAAATTACTTTTTTTTGCAATTGTGCCTTCTTTAGATTTGCTTTGTGACCTTTTGGAGGATAGATTGTCAAACAAATGAAGCACAGCATGTTTATGCTGGTCTACAGTTCTCGATGTAATCAAGGCATCATTCATGTATTGAGTGATAGCCAAATCAGTGTCTGGTAGGTCCCTCGGATGTTGTCTCCAAGCCATGTGATAGACAGTGGGACTGTTGTAGAGACCTTGTGGTAGCTTTGTACATTGGTATTGTTGACCACCAACAGTGAAAGCCACCGATGGAATGGAGCAGAATTCATTGGCCTTATCAATAACTATAAACCATTTGTGTGATGGCTTTAGGGTATTAAAATACTTGATGGATGGATTCTCTTCAAGGAAGAGAAGTATCCTGGGACTAACAAAGCCGTGTTCGGAAATATGAGGAATCTTGTTTGTTCAGAAAGTAAAGGGCCTGTAGAAGTACAAAGATTTTCAGTTAACATCTGTATTTCTGCCGAGCAATCCACTGTCAATCTCCTTTCATAGGATCAATCTTCAGTCCTACGTGTCTTCACTCCCTTGGTCTTTATTGGCGCAAACTGTGACATAACGGACAATTCAATCACTGTCATCCTCACTTTAGACATTAGGAGCAGCTGTAGAGTCCATCGTGCAATTCTTGGAACACACACAAAATACTGGAGGAACTCAGCAGGCCAGGCAGCATCTATGGAAAAGAGTATAGTCAAAGTTTTGGCCAAGACCCTTCATTGGAAGTCATGAAGGGTCTTGGCTCGTAACATAGACTGTACTCTTTTCCACAAATGCTGCCTGGCCTGCTGAGTTCCTCCAGCATTTTATGTGTGTGGCTTGGATTTCCAGCATCTTCAGATTTTCTCTTGTTTGTAATTCCTTGGAGTTCAGTTGGTGCCACTGTTGTGGACGACTTTCTACCATAGGCTGTAATTCTTAGGAGTTCAGATGGTGCCTCTATCTCAGGGGACTGTTCATCATGGGGGTGTTTCTCAAGGAGCATCATCAGTGGCAGAGTCACTGGCAGGAGTGCCCCCTGAAGCCCTTGCTTTGTTTTTTTGATTTTGGTTCAGTCTGGGCTTCAATTAGATTATGTTTGTCATTTTGTTCTTCCCCTTATCAAGGTACTGCAGTGATTTGCTCTTTGGGCTATTTACTGTCTTTATCATGCTGTTTTTGTAGTTTATCACACATTTCATCTTTATTTCTCAATTTATTAGTAAACACCTTTGCTCATCCTGTTATTCGTTTATGCATTCGATCAAATCAGCCGCGTGTTCTTATCTTTAATTCACAAATTCCAGGTTTTTCTTTTCCCTCTGGCATTCTCTGGATTTTATCACATGCCTTCTTAATAAACCTAACATTTTTGGATTTTTTCATTAATCTTATCAAAGTGAGATGTTTTATTCAGGTAAGAGCACTGTTCCACAACTTTGGGTATTGTTTTGATTAAATGTACCTTTTAATTCTTTTACTTCCGAAATGTTAATAGATTGCAACCGATAGATTGTGAATCCAAAATTTCAATAGATTGTTCTGCAGCCAAAATATTCTCCTGCACCCCACTGGCTTGTACAGTTGAACTCGAAATTAATTTCATTTCACATCTTGATCTTTACAGATCTGATTTTTGAAATAGCATAGTAGTAATTTCCTCACTCCTATTTCCATCCAATGATGTATTGAAGCCAGAACTAGATATTCTCAAATTGGAATCAGAGGAAGCTCTATCTCTTTCATTTGCACACTAAACATCTCTGCTTCGTCTGCAATTCTTCAAAGTCCTTAAGTCTTTGTGACCATCCACGCCAACTACACCAAATAGTTGGATTCTGATGTTTTTGATCCAAGGTTCTTTTGGAAGCCATGAAAGAGGCAACAAGTTTTATTGTTGCTTCACAATCATTTTATTAAGTGCAAAGAGAACAAAGAGAATTGGCATAGTGGCTCAAGTATGCAGGGCAGAGTGGGACAGCTGACATGAAATATCCAGCAGAAGGACTTATTGGATGCTCAGTATTCAGTGGCATCCAGAGGGACAGGGGTCAGTGCTCCCATGCTTAAATGCTGTGGAATCTGGTAGCACTCCCAACACTTCGATAGGCTTAGGGATAAGCATATTCGTATGACGTTATGAGAAAGGTGTTAGTCAAGATCACTGTCGCTGTTGCCTCTGACCATTTTCTTATGCCTTACACCCCTAATTGCTCATTCTTCCGATGTTCCCACAGAGCCAGACGACTCTGATCTCCCTCCTCTGGGGTTGCCGTGGCTGTCATTATCTGAGCAGCTCTGTCAACAGCAGGGCTGTGTGCCGCCCCCACTGTGTCACGAGAAGAGTGGGCATCTGTATGGTAGGCAGTGATCTGATGCCACTGGCTGTCATCCCGTATGTTGTCCCAAAAGGGGTCGCTCGTGTATCAATGGCAACTTTGCCCGTGCCCTTGAGGCATCCATGGGGCCATCTCATTTGCCACAACCCAGTGTATGTTCGTACTGGCCCTGTGACCTTGCGTTGGGACAGGGATGTGGCCACAGGTTCAGCCATGTGACTGGATCCTGCCTCCTCTGCAGCTGGTGGCACTTTCCTCATTTCAGGGTGGGAGGGGCAGTGGCCTCACACCACTGTTTGCCACTCTGCCAACAGTTGGAACTGTTGGTAAACCACACATGCTGTTTCTCCTCTGGGGTTAGGTTATCATATAGTTTCCCCACCTTGTATAGGTGAGGGGTTGAGGGTCACAATCTCATCAAAGGTCTGTGGTCTTCTGTAGGGCTGTAGCTTGCTCATGGAGGTAGCTCACCTGATCTGCTACGTACCATTTCCATTTGACTATAGAAGGATGCTGAACTCTGCTTTCTTTCTGGATCACGTCATTGGATTTCACCCATTGTGTAATGGGTAGGTGGGTTCTCAAGACCACCGTCTCCAAGCAATCTGGTTTTCGCTAGTTAAGAGGGCCCAGTACCCCACCGGAAAGATACTTCTTATAATATAATGGTCTCATTATCATCGTTTAGTGGGAAATATGTTGTGGTCAGTATCTGAGTAGTCCCACAAAATGCTGGGTCTCCTCTTTAGAGGTTGGACTACTGCCCCTGATATTTTATGTCTGGCCTTTTCTGATATGTCCCGTTGTCTGGAATGCCATTTTATTCCCAGGAACAATGCATTCTGGCTTGGGCCTTGGATTTTATTGGGACTGATAGAGCATCATGGAAGTAACCACCTCATCTTCCCTCACCAACTCTACCGAGGGCCCTTGCAACAGGATATCATTAATATGGTGGGATTTTGAGATGGTTGGGTTAAGTGAGATTTCTTGTAGCTCTTGAGCTATGATGCCATGGCACAAGTTTGAGCTATGCACATATCCCGTGGAAGATGACAGAAGGTATATTGTCTGCTTTTGCATGTAAAGGCAAACTGATCTTGGGACTCAGGGTTCAGGGCAATGGAAAAGAAAGAGTTGGCTATATCCACTACAATCCCTGTAACTCACTTCCCTTCTTATTTTAACAGTGGTCTTTCCATAAAACATACAAGGCAGTGGTGGGTATCCCATCCACCCTTCAGAATGCTTGTCTTAAGTAGGGCCAAAAGCATCTCCTTATGTGTCAGGTGGTATCCCCTCCATTCTGCTTCTGTATCTTCCTCACCTGGCCATGAGCTCCACCTAAATGTTCTAACCTTTCCAAGAGCCCTATTGCCAATCCTACTGTCCTCACTTCTGCTAGACCTAGAAGGAACAGTATTATTCCCTTCTGATTGGGGGCTGCCATTTTTACCAGGTGCTCTACCATGGTTGAGGTGAACTCTCAATCCTTCAGCAGGTCATCCCCACATTCATTGACCCAGTGATCAGGGCCTACTGAGAGAGAGCTGTAATTCCCTCTTCTGCTGTGTTCCACTCTTTTTGAGATTTTAAATCTCAATCTAACAGGGAGGGATGTTTAACCTTGTCTGATAAATAATGGGAGACCATCACTCCCTGACGGTCCCCCATAGGGTATTGTTTGCCCCATGGTTTGATGACAGTCCTCCCACGGTGCCTGTTTCCCAGTTGGACAAGATTGCTGACCCTGCCCCCTCTTCCCATATCCTTAACAACCACACTGCTAATGGTCCCTGAGTGCTGTCTGTACTGACCTCCTTGCTCCATCACTTTCATGGAGGAGTAGCCCATAGTCACCAGCAAGGTTATCATCATTTTGGGTCTCCATTCACACTCTTCCTCTAGCTACACAGCACATTGTCTGGGTTGCCCCAGGGTGTGAGGTTGCCCCTCAGGTTGAGAGGCCCTTTGACGGGGAGATTGGTCAGACAGTGCTTCTGTGGACATAGAAACCCAAGTTGGTCATGCTTTCAATGGCTGGGGGTGCACAGGGAGGAGAACAACTTTCTACCCTCTCCTCCTGATTCTCAATATCAAACCAAATATCCACATCCTAGGTATTCAGGTCATTTTTATTTTAAGAGCTGGGACATTCACAGGGTCCAGTTGCCAATTAGCCCTTGAAGACGCTTCCTGCTACCGGACCTTGGCCAGGCGGCAGGCGATCTCAACACTCTTTCCGCCATTTCCTTAGTTCAGGCCTGCACTAACTGGTGGCCCCTGCTTCAGTTGTGCAGCGCTGATTCAATGCCTCCAGTTCATGTTTAAGATTCCCTTATTCCTCCTCTTTCCGAGAGATTGTCTTGTGTTGTTGTTCTATGATGGCTGCTAGCAGCCAAAAGTCCTTCTGTGGCTTGACCTCTTGTTCAGAAATCCTAACTCCTTTAGAAGGAACATGAGATGGTGTCCCATCTTTAACCCTGGGGTTCCAGCGTATTTTCCCAATCCGTTGGCACACCACGGTCAGTATCCTTCATCAGTAAGTGTTGCTCTAGGCAGTACACAAGCATTGGCACATTTTTGGCTCCAACATAGCATGCCCAGAACTCATAACCTGTATGTCTTTGGAATGTAGGAGGAAATCGGAGCAACCGGAGGAAACCCTTGCGGTCACAGGGAGAATGTACAAATTCCTTTCAGGTGGCCACAGGAGCAGAATGCCAATGTAGGTGGAAAGGGATTGGACAAGAGGAAACAGAATAGACTTGAGTCACATGGAAGTATATTTAGTGAGGACAGAAGCAGACAGAACTATGGGCCTATATAAGGTAGTCCTGTTTGGGTAAGAGGTAGAAGAGGGCAATGCCATGTTGGGCCATTGCAAGTTAGATTAGATCGGATTAAATTTATTTATTGATCACTTGTACATCTAAACATTCAGTGAAATGTGTCATTTGCATTAAAAGTCAATACAATCTGAGAGTGTGCTGGGGAGCTGGCGAGTGTTGCCCCAAATTATGGCGCCAACATGGCATGCCAACGATGTTCGGCAGAATAGCATGTAGCTAACATGTAACAAGTAACAGGTTGGAGGCTGGGGTGGAGTAATCAGGTTGGAACTAAATTCTCTACACGAAAGGTTCATGACACTTGAAGAATTGCTCCTGCTCCTACACCTTAATTTCTTCTAGGAAGGTTGTCAGGAAAATATTGATCCTTGAAAGCTGTGAACAAACTCAAAGTAAAGCATAGCGCAGAACAATTAACAATGATTACTTTCATCAATAATGGACAAGAGAGAAAAACAGAAATGTATGCTCCACAAACAGCGAATTCAGGAGAAAAGTAATTATGTCCATATGCTATAAATAAGATGGAAATCCTAGATAAGATAAATAGATTTTAATAAGTATATTTTCAGGATAGATCCTTGCTGACAACACAGGCATACTTTCGGTATGTAGGATTAGGCCACTTCTCTACTCTTCCTGCACTCATGACTATGTGAGTATGCACAGCTCAAATGCCATCTATAAATCCACAGTTGGTAAATCCACTGCTGGTAAAATCCCAGACAGTGATGAAGAAGCATGCAAGAGTGAGATAGATCAACTAGTTGAATGATGTCACAGCAACAACCTTATACTTGAGCATCAGCAAGACCAAGGAATTGATCATGGACTTCGTGAAGGGAAGTTAGGGGAACACACACCAGTCCTCATTCGGTGGTCAGCAGTGGAAAGGATGAGCAGTTTCATGTTCCTGAGTGTCAGCATCTCAGAGAATCTATCCCGAGCCCAACAGTTTGATGCAGTCATAAGAAGATATGCTATGGGCTCTATATTTTTAGGATTTTCAGGAGATTTGCTATGTCATCTCCTCTTGCAGATTTCTATAGATGTACTGTACATAACTCCTTAGGTTCTGTCTGTTTAAGCTACGCAGCCAGGTTCTTAAAAAGGTCCCACCCACTCTGGGCATTCTCTCTTCCTTTGGTGCAAGTTTAAAAAAAAGCCTGAAATATGCCCTAGGCTCAAGGACAGCTTTTACTCCATTGTTATAAGACTATTAAATGGTTCCCTTGTATGATAAAATGGACCCTTGACCTCACAATCTAACTCGTTATGATTTTGCACTTTAGTGTTTACCTGTACTGCACTTTCTCTATAGCTGTTACACTTTATTCTGCTTTCTGTTACTGTTTTACCTTGTTGTACCTCAATGCACTGTGTTCTGATTTGATCTGTTGAAACAGTATGCAAGACAAGCTTTTCACTATATCTTGGTACTATAAGCCAATTCCAATTTCAAATCTTACATCATACAAATCTCTGATAATAAAACCAATTCTGATAGATTGTGCTTATTCCTAAAGACTAGGGCAGAGATTATTATACATTTGCTTTCAATATCAAGGTGATATTAGATTCTGGCTATAATTAGGAAATAGGTTTGTATTGTTCAGATATTCATAACTGGACAGCCATTACTTTAATTATAGTTCTTTATAAAATAATTAAATTGATTAGCAAATATCTTGAGGATTATAATAACAATTGAGTCAAAGAACACCACAGCACAGAAACAGGTCCTATGGCAAATCTGTTCTACCACTGTTCGACTCTTCCTTTGTTCGACCACACTCTCCGGTGCCCTACCACTCACCCTATAAGACATTGGTCCTCCCAAAGTGCAACACCTCACACTTGTCTGCATTAAATTTCATCTGCCATTTCTCCAGCTGATTCAGATCCTGCTGCAAGCTTTGCTAGTGTTCCTTGCTGTCCACTATACCCTTCAGTCTTGGTGACATCTGCAAATTTGCTGATACAGTTTACCTCGTTATCATCCAGGTCATTAGTATGGATAACACACAGTAATGAACCAGTACTGATCCCTGTGGCATACCACTAGTCTTCAGAGGCTGGGGGCAAGCAACTGCTACCATTCTGTGGCATCTCCTGCGAAGCCAATGTCTAATCCTTATCCTAAATATCAGACGACTGAACCTTCCTGACCAGCCTCCCGTGCAGGACCTAGTGAGAGGTCCTGCTGAAGTCCATGTTGTAAACATCCGCTGCCTTACCTTCTTCAACTTTACTGGTAATTTCCTGGGTCGTAGATTAGAGTTGCATCTCTACCAAGGGAGGTGTAAAGCACTCCTTCACTCTGCTACCCTGCAGGTCACCCTTGGACAAGGTAACAGCTGCATTACCTCTTGATCAGGTGGTGAATGGTTGTATGAGCAGCTGGTGCACATCACAAATCCTGGTTATATTGCCACTGATGCCAGCCAGACAATCTATGTAGAGTATTGATAATGGCTGGGGTCACCTGTCTTATAAAGGCAGTGCTCAGAAGAAGGTACCAGTAATGGCAAACCACTTTGACAGAAATATTTGCTAAGACCAATCATAGGAATGGAAGGATCACGATTGCCTACGTCACATGACATGGCACATAGAAACAAATGAACTGGTTATTTTATTGAAAATCTCTATACAATAGGTTAGACATGACCTACCATGCACAAAGCCATATTGACTATCCCTCATCAGTCCCTATCTATTTAAATACTTATCAATCCAGTCCCTCAGAATACCTTCCCACAACTGATGTCAAGCCTACAACTTCCTGGCTAATTCTTAGAGCTTTTCTTAAACAGTAGATCTACATTAGCTATCCTCCAATCCTCCAGCACCTCACTTATGAGTAAGGATGTTTTAAATAACTAGCCTTTGACAGCTTATAAGGCCCTGTCAGGAACACCTTGTCAGGCCCTGGAGAGTTACCCATGGAATGAGTGGCATTATGATCACTAGATGCAAAGTGTTCCCCTATGCAAGCCTCAGTCCCCTGCCTTTCTTATTCCCTAATAGGGGATTTAATAGCATACTCGCTCTAGTTGGGACTTCTGTGAACTGATTAAAGAAACTTTCCTGAACACATTTGACAAACTCCTATTCATTCAGCTCTTTTACACTATGGGAGTCCCAGTCAATATGAGGAAAGTTAAAATTACCTACTATCGAGGGGATGACTGGAAGAATTGGATCAGCCCAGGATTGAATGGCGGAGCAGACTTGATGGGCCTAATGGCCTGCTTCTGCTCCTATATCTTATGGTCTTATCACAAGCTGATGTTTCTTGCAAGAGTCTGTGATTTCTCTGCAAATTTGCTTTTCTAAATCCCATGGATTGTTGGGTGGTCTATAATACAATCCCATTAGTGTGTTCCTCAGTTCTACCCATAAAGCCTCATGGAACGAGCTTTCTATTCTGTCCTGACCTAGCACTGCTGTGAAATTTTCCCTGACTTATCATGCCACCCTTTCCTCTTTAAACCTTCCCACTCTATCATGTCTAAAACAATGTAAACCCGAATCATTGAGCTGCCAGTTCTGCCCCCCACTCTCCTAAGTTTCTCTAATTGCCACAATGTTCTAATCCCATGTGTTGATCCATGCACTAAGCTCAAAAGGCTTTCTGACAATACTCCTTGCATTGAAATATATAGAACCATAGAACCATGGAACATTACAGCACAGAAACTGGCCTTTTGGCCCTTCTTGGCTGTGCTGAACCATTTTCCTGCCTAGACCCACTGACCTGCAGCTGGACCATATCCCTCCATATACCTCTCATCCATGTACCTGTTCAAGTTTTTCATAAATGTTAAAAGTGATCCTGCATTTATCACTTCATCTGGCAGCTCATTCCACACTCCCACCACTCTCTGTGTGAAGAAGCCCCCCCTTAATGTTCCCTTTAAACTTTTCCCCCTTCACCCTGCTTTTTTTCTCCCCTTGCCTCAGTGAAAAAAGCCTGATTGCATTCACTCTGTCTATACCCATCATAATTTTATACACCTCTATCAAATCTCCCCTCATTCTTTTACACTCCAGGGAATAAAGTCCTAACCTATTCAGCCTTTCTCTGTAACTCAGTTTCTCAAGTCCCAGCAACATACTTGTAAACCTTCTCTGCACCCTTTCAACCTTACTAATGTTTTCTTGCAGACTGCATCAGGTTTTCCTTCAGGATTTCTCTGTATTTTGTTGCATTTCATTTTACTCTCTACCTTCACAAGCCTTCCAGGGCCTGCTGCAGTGAAGCATCCCCACTGCATGATGCAGCCACCACCATGTTTCATGGTAGGGCTGGTGTGGTTTTGATGGTGTGCGGTATTCCTCTTATGCCAAACATAGCATTAGCCTGCTGGCCAAAAAGCTCAGTTTTGGTTTCATCAGACCATAGAACCTTCTTCCAGTTGACTTCAGTCTCCCACATTCCTTCTGGCAAACTCCAGCCGAGATTTCTCTCCCATAAAACTGCGACTGGTGAAGCACCCAGGTAACAGTTGTCGTACATGCAGTCTCTCCCATCTCAGCCACTGAAGATTGTAGGTCCTCCAGAGTTGTCATAGGTTTCTTGGTAGCCTCCCTCACTCGTCCTCTTCTTGCACAGTCACTCAGTTTTTGAGGATGGTCTTCTCTAGGCAAATTTAAGCTCTCCCATATTCTTTTCATTTCTTGATGATTTACTTAGCTGTACTCCAAGGTATATTCAGTGACTTGGAAATGTTCTTGTATCCTTCTCCTGACTGGTGCTTTGAATAACTTTTTTGGAGTGTTCTTTTGTCTTTATGGTGTAGTTTTTGGTGGGATACTGACTTACCAGCAGTTCGACCTTCCAAATACAGTTGTATTTTTACTACAGTCAATTGTAACACCTTGACAGCACATGGTGATCTCCATTTAACTAATTATGTGACTTCTAAAACCAAATGGCAGCTCTAGTGATGATTTCGTGTGTCATATTAAAGGGGGTGAATACTTATGCAATCAATTATTTTGTGTGTTATATTTGTAATTAATTTAGATCACTTTGTAGAGATGTTTTCACTTTGACAGAAAAGTGTCTTTTTCTGTTGATCATTGTCAAAAAAGCCAAATTAAATCCACTGTGAATCAATGTTGTAAAACAATAAAACACGAAAACTTCTGGGGGGGGGGGGTGAATAATTTTAAAGGCACTATATTTGGGATATGAAATTACAGAATTTCATATCTCAAGGGAAGTGTGATCTGGCAGAGATGTCAAGAATCAAAGTAGTCTTCTGTATGCTGTATAGTTTTTAATTATGATGGAATTGGTTAATCCATTGTTAAAAGTTTGAAAAAAGCAATGAATCTCTGAATCTTTTTTTTATAAAGTTTTTTTAATGAATTTTCAAATAGTTACAGAAGGAAAAGAAATTATCAACCCTTCCCCCCTCCACTTAATCCCTTCCTCCTAACATATCCCTGTAGAAAGAGAAAAAAAAAGAAAAAGAAAGAAAGAATGCCTGGATATCGGAAGATCCCCACATGCTCCATGGAATTCATAATAGCTTAATATATATATTTATTTCTTTCCCCAAATAACCAATAATTTTATCTTCGGAGCACCTATATATTTAATCCTATCTTTTGTAAATAAGGGTGCCAAATTTTCAGAAATATTTCATTTTTATCTCTTAAATTGTAAGTAATTTTTTCAAATGGAATGCAGTTAAAAGCTATATCTATTTTAATTTTCTTAATGTATGTTAAAATTCTTTTTTTTTTCACTGGTCCATTAAGCCCATTAACATTAAAACTTAAAAAAATTCAGTAAATTTGTCATTATTTTTAACAGGGTTATTCCAGTCTATAGTAATACCTAACTTTTCAACTTTCGTAGTACCTTGGGGAATCTTTTTAAAATTCTCCGTGTTGCTATGTGTTCCCCCCCACCCATTGTCCAGGCAAAGAAAGAAAGATTAAAGAAAAATGGATTATAAAGAAAAAATAACAAAATATCCCCTTACTAATGTTGTGAATAAAGAAAAAACACAACATTACCCCCCTCCATTTTGCGGGTCATGGCAATTGCCATGATTACACACGTGAATCCTGTAGCAATCGATCCGAAGTTCCCTCAGCTCCCCCGTAACATAAAAAAGTATATATAAGAGAAGAAAAAAATAATCACTACTCTCAATTAATATTTCTCAAACTTTTACCTTTCTGCCCCCTGTATCATATAATTAAGATTATATTTAATTATTCTTCTGTCCTTAAACATCCATCAACTCCATTCAATGTCCCTGTCTTCATCTTTAATCCATTTCACTTTTAAATCTTTGGCTGTGGTTAGCCAATATTTAGGAGTTCTTGCGCAAATTCTTCTGCATCCCGATAATCAGTAAAAGATCTTCTTTTTCCATCATCCAAGAATATTATCAGGGTTGCTGCGTGGCGCAATATAAATTTATATTATACTGATTTCCTCTTCCTGAAGTCAATAATCAGTTGCTTGCTCTTGCTGACATTAGGTGTTGTTGTGGCACCACTCAGCCAGATTTTCAATCACCCTCCAGATACTGATTCATCACCACCTTTAATTCGGCCTATGACAATGGTGTCGTCAGCAAATTTAAATCTGGCATTGGAACCTCACAGACATAAATATAAAGTGAGTGAAGCTGGGGGCTAAGCACACTGCCTTGTGGTGCTCCTGTGCTGATGGAGATTGGGGAGGAGATGTTACTGTAAATCTGAGCTGACTGGGACTGCAAGTGAGGAAATTAAGTGTCCAATTGCACAAGGAATTATTGAGGCCAAAGTCTGGAACTTTATTGCTTAGTTTTGAGGGGATGATAGTATTGAATGCTGAGTTGTAATCGGTGAAGGACTACTGGATATATGCGCCTTTGCTGTCCAGATTGAATGAAGAGTTGCTGCCCAGGTTGAATGAAGAGCCAATGAGATGGCATCTGCTGTGGACCTGTGGACCAATGTCCTTGAACCAGATTAGAGTGGATCCAAATCACTTCTCAGGCAAGAGTTGATATGTTCAGTCACCAACCTCTCAAGGCAGTTCAACACTATGGATATAAGTGCTACTAGATGATAGACATTGAGGCAGGTTACCATGTTTTTCATAGGCACCAGTATAACTGAAGCCTGCTTGAAACAGTTAGGTACCTCAACCACTGAAGCAAGTGCTTAAAGATATCAGTGAATGCTCCAGCCAGTTGATCAGCACAGATCTTCAGTACTTAGAGAGATATTTCTTTGTTAGTGAGACTGATCATGACTGAAATTAATAATCTAATTCCTATTTCTGGTATAGATCTAAATTGCAGGATTTCAAACAGAAGAAAGGAAGTAATGCAGAGTTTGGCATCTTTTGAAAGTGGAAATCTTGCCAGATGCAGACCAAGTATATTCTAATCTGTTAAAGGAACAAGAGATGAAATTGGAGAGATTCTGACAATTATTTTTCTACATTACCTACAGAAGTACAGTAATAGAAATTTAGAAAGCCTACAGTACAATACAGGCCCTTCGGCCCACAAAGCTGTGCCGAACATGTCCTTACCTTAGAAATTACCTGGGGTAACACATAGCCCTCTATATTTCTAAGCTCCATGAACCTATCCAGGAGTCTCTTAAAAGACCCTATTGTATCTGTCCCCACCATTGTCGCTCTCAGCCCATTCCATGCACTCAACACTCTCCACATAAAAAAACTTACCCCTGACATCGCCTCTGTACCTACTTCCAAGCACCTTAAAACTGTGCGCTCTCATGCTAGCCATTTCAGCCCTGGGAAAAAGCCTCTGACTATCCACATGATCAATGCCTCTCATTATCTTATCCACCTCTGTTAGGTCAGCTCTTATTCTCCTTTGCTCCAAGGAAAAAAGGCTGAGTTCACTCAACCTATTCTCATAAGGCATGCTCCCCAATTCAGGCAACATCCTTGTAAATCTCCTCTGCACCCTTTCTATGGTTTCCACATCTTTCCTATAGTGAGGCGACCAGAACTGAGCACAGTACTCCAAGTGGGATCTGACCAGGGTCCTATATAACTGCAACATTACCTCTGGGCTCCTAAACTCAATCCCATGATTGATGAAGGCCAATACACTGTATGCTTTCTTAACCACAGAGTCAACCTGTGCAGCAGCTTTGAGTGTCCTGTGGACTCGGACCCCAAGATCCGTCTAATCCTCCACGCTGCCAAGAGTCTTACCGTGAATACTATATTCTGCATTATATTTGACCTACCAAAATGAACCACTTCACACTTATCTGGGTTGAAGTCTATCTGCCACTCCTAAGCCCAGTTTTGCATCCTATCAATGACCCGCTGTAACCTCTGACAGCCCTCCACACTATCCACAACACCTCCAACCTTTGTGTCATCAGCAAATTTACTAACCCATCCCTCCACTTACTCATCCAGGTCACTTATAAAAATCATGAAAAGTAGAGGTCCCAGAACAGATCCCTGAGGCACCCCACTGGTGACCGACCTCCATGCAGAATATGACCCATCTACAAACACTTTTTGCCTTCTGTGGGCAAGCTAGTTCTGGGTCGACAAAGCAATGTCCCATGTGTCCTTACTTTCTCAATAAGCCTTGCATGGGGTACCTTATCAAATGCCTTGCTGAAATCCATATACACTACATCAATTGCTCTACCTCCGTCAATGTGTTTAGTCACATCCTCAAAAAATTCAATCAGGTTTGTAAGACACGACCTGCCCTTGACAAAGCCATGCTGACTATTCCTAATCATATTATACCTCTCCAAAAGTTCATAAATCTTGCCTCTCAGGATTTTCTCCATCAACTTACCAAACACTGAGGTAAGACAACATGAGTGAATGTGCAGATGCTGGAAATAAATAAAAAACACGAAATGCTGGCAGAACTCAGCAGGCCAGACAGCATCTATGGGAGAGGTAATAATGACATTTCAGGCCGAAAAGACTCACTGGTCTATAACTTCCTGGGCTAACTCTACTCCCTTTCTTGAATAATGGTGCAACATCTGCAACCCTCCAATCCTCTGGGACTTCTCCCGTTCCTATTGATGATGCAAAGATCATCAACAGAGGCTCAGCAATCTCCTCCCTCGCCTCCCACAGTAGCCTGGGGTACATCTCATACTTATCTAACTTCATGTTTTCCAAAAGCTCCAGCACATCCTCTTTCTTAATATCTACATGCTCAAGCTTTTCAGTCCGCTGTAAGTCATCTCTGCAATTGCCAAGGTCCTTTTCTGTAGTGAATACTGAAGCAAAATACTTATTAAGTACCTCTGCTATCTCCTCCAGTTCTATACACACTTTTCCACTGTCAGAGAATTATCTGACTATTAATGTAATACTGTTTTTAAAAATGGTTGAAGGAAGCAAACTGGATAATTACATTGTAGAAAGAAAACACAATCAGGGGCATGATGTTGAGAGGTGTGGGGGCAGCTAGGTCTCAGAGTGTACATTCAATACAGGGAGATTTTTTTTAAGGTTTATTAGTTTGAGAAACTAATATAGAATGAAATAAGCAACTCCTTTAAACCACCACATTCAGGACTGGCACAGATTCTGAATAATTGAAATTAAATGACATTTCAGTTAGCACTATTGTTTTAGGTGTTACACAGTAAGTATAAAAAGACCATAAGACTTCAGAGCAGAATTAAGCCATTTGGCCTGTTGAGTCTGTTCCACCATTTCATCATGGCTGAGCCATTTTCCCTCTCAATCCCATTCTCCAGCCTTCTCCTGAAACCATTCATGCCCTGACCAATCAAGAACTTATCAGCCTCTGCCTTAAATACACCCAATGGCCTGGCCTCCACCGCCGCCTGTGACAATGAATTCCACAGGTGCACCACCTTCTGGCTAAAGAAATTCCTCCTCATTTAAATGGACATCCCTCTATTCTGAATTGTGCCCTTTGAATTTTGTGGTGACCCCAAAGAGCTTAGAGGCATTGCAGATCCAAATACTGAATCATCAGGATTTCTGAACAATTAATGGTGGAGTATTGGAGTTTTATTGTACAAAGAACCAATTTGCCTTAGCAGAGAGGTCAAAAGCTAGTGAATGTACAGTAGAATCAAGTTAAAGTAATATTTCATGAAAACATGCCCTTTGGCCCTTACCATGCTGACGAAGTTGCCTATCAGAGCTAGTCCCATGTGCTTTATTTAGCCCATAGACCTTTAACCCTTTCCTATTCATGTACCTGTTCAAGGGTCTACAGAACTTATAATTATACCTATTTCTAAAACTTCATTGCACATCTTATTTGATATACTCACAATCTTTTGTGTGAAAATTCATACCTCTCATTGTCTTTAATTTTTATTCCTCTCACCTTAATAATTTTCCCTCTATTTACGTTCTCCGACCTTGCAAAAAAGGTTTGTGGCGACTACCCTTCTCTGCCTGCTATAAATTTATAAACTTCTCTAAGATCACTCCTCAGCTTCCTTTATTCCAGTGTTGCCTGTGTCGTGATCCACAGGAGATGGCTCAATTCATTTACTTTAAATGACTATTCCTCCTCGAGTTTACTGAGAAAATAGTTGTGGTTGTTCAGCAGGTAAGGGAAACAATTGAAGGCATTTTGCAGGACATTTATATTACCATCCTTATAGCAAACTGAGGCAGATAAATCTTCAGAGTGCGACTGAGTGCATCCTCATACTTTGTGGGAGACTGGAGAAGTAATTGCAAAAGCCTCTGCAGAGATATTTGCTTCATCATTAATCCATGGTAACGTTCTCAAAGACTGGAGGGTAGCTAATGTTATTCCATCATTTTAGAAGAGTAGTAAGGACAAATCAAAGAACTACAGGCTAGTCAGCTGATGAAAGGAAGTTTCTAGAAGGGATTCTGAAGGACAGAATCAGAATCAAATGTTACTAGCATTTGGAGAGGCAATGCCTGATTAGTAAAAGTCAACATAGCTCTTATGAGGAAGGTCACATTTGAAGGATCTTTTAGAGTTTGTCAAAGAGGTAATCAAAAGGGGAGACAGGGATTGGGCTGTAGAAATGACTTCAGGAAGTCATTTCACAAGGTCGCACATGTCAGTCTGGTCTGGAAGGTTAGGTCCTGTGGCACCCAGGGAGGGCTATTCAGGTGAATTCAAACTTGGCACAGAGACGGGAAGCAGAGGGAATGGCTGAATGGAATGCACACCGGTGACTGGTGGCGTACTGCAGGCGTTGGTGTTAGTAGAACCCTCGTTATTCAGTATTTGTATAATTGATTTGGATGCAAATGCACAAGACTTAATGAGTACATTTGCAGTGACACAAAGTTGCTAATAGTGAAGGTTACCATAGATTACAGGGAGTTTTTGATTATTTAGAGAAGTGCGCAGAGGTGTAGGAAATGGATTTCAATACGGATACGTGTGAGGTGATGCACTTACTCTGTAAATGGAAGGAGACCAGGGGGCTTAATGGAGTAGCTGGACTTGGGAGTGCAGTGCTTAGCTCATTGAAAGCAACGTCACTTGGGGCAGCAAAGGCATTTGACACATTAGCTATCATCTTTGGGGGATTGCATATAGGAGCTGGTACACTACAGTATGTTGTAATTGTATCAGTCATTGATGAGACTGCATTTGGAGTACTGTGCACAGTTTTGGTTATGTTGTTGGGGGGAAGGTGTGGTTGAACTGGAAATATGTAGAGAAGACTTACGAGGATGTTGCCAGGACTACAAGGCCTGAGTTATAGGGAGTGTTTGTCCAGGTTAGCTCTATTCCTTGCAACATATCAGAATGAGTTATTTAAAAGTATGAGAGGCATAGATCAGGTGAAGAATAACGTTTTTTCCCCAAAGGCAGGAGAGTCCAAAAGTAGGAACATAGATTTAGGATGAAAGGAGTAAGATTTTAAAGGGACCTGCAGGGTCCCCTTAAAAGTGCATTACAATTCCGATACACATTTGCCTTCATCAGCCATGACATTGTGTCATATACCTTTTTCACCACCCTGTCCTCCTGTGTCACTTCTTTCAAGGAGCTATGTATTTGTACTACTATGATTCTTTGTTCAACAGCATTTCTCTGGGGCCCTGTCGTTCATTATGTACACCTTGCCATGGTTTAACTTCCTAAAATAGTGTAGTTTACGCTCAGTTTAGTTAAATTTCATCCACCAATACTTGGCCTGTTTTTCCAGTAGATCTGCATCTTTATGTAATCTCAGACAAGCTTCTTCATTATTCCCTATACCGCCTATTTTGCTGTCATCTGCAAACTTACTTATTCTGCCACCTAAATTCTCTTCCAGGTTATTAATATACATGACAAACACCAGGGACTGAGTACTGATCCCTGCAGCACACAGCTGGTCACAGACTTCTAATCTGAAAAACAGTCTTCTACTACCATCTTCTGTTTCTTCCTGTCAAGCTAATCTTGTATCCAATTGGCTAGCTCACCCTGGATCCCTTTTGGACCAGCTGATCAAATGGAACCTTGTTAAAGTTCATAAAATATCATCCATCACACCACTCTTATCAGTCCTCTGGTCACCTCTTTAAAAGCATCAATCAATTTTCTGGGACATGATTTCCCATGCACAAGTCCCTGCTTTTCCAAATGCAAATAAATCCTGTCTCTCACTAACCCCTCCAGTAACATTAATGGAAGCATCAATGGCCTGTAGCTTCCTGGCATGTCTTTGGAGTGCTTCTTAAAGGCACAACATTTGCCATCCTCTAGTCTTCCAGTGTCTCACCCATGCTTAACAAAGATTAGTGGATGGTAAATGAGATAAAGGCTTTTTTTCACTTGGAAAATGGTAGGAATTTTACACTTACTGTCTGAAATTTGAGAGAGATAGAACTCCTCTTTACATTTGTAAATTAAGTGCCTGCATGTGTATCAACAGGATTGTGGATCTCATCTACAAGGTGTTATTCGAGTGGAAGGATGTTTTCCTAAAGGCACAGACCTTGAACTAATTGGTCTCCTTAGCTGCAAATATTCCATGTTCTGCATTTTTCAATCGGTTTCCTGAGTGACCTAATGCTCTTATAACGGAGCACACATAGTTTTTACAGTTGGGAGTGGGAAAGATTCACAGCTGAGTGAAATGCTTTCTCCTTATCATGGTCCTAAATGGTCAACCAGTTATCCTTAGAAAATGTCCTGATGTTCTCGAGTCATCATGCAGGAGCAATTAACGAACTATTTACTTCTCTATCAAACAAGTAATAGTATTTCTGAATTTCATTGCAATCCCTTATCCTTCAAAGCTCCCATTGGATAAAAAAGCTGCATGATTTGGTCTCTCTTCATGACTCTGTCTCCTAACTGATCAATTGTGATGTCAATTCCTGGTCTTAGATTTGAAAATTCAATAACCTCATATTTCCAATTTTCTTTTGCTTGCAATATGTTGAGGATTTTCATGGCTAAATTTTTATAACTTGTCAATCTTATGAGCTCCCCATGAATGCTTCCCATTTTTCACAAAGTAAACTTGCATTGGAGATGCATCCTTGAAATGATCAAACAGGTTGCATTATATCTCCTGGATGTGTTCCTGTTTCTATATTCACTTAGCCTAGCAGGATTTTATAAATGAATGGTGTTGACAGATCTGTTTCTCCTCAAGGCTTTCTGGCTAAAAATCTCTAAGGACTTTAAAGCTCAGATTCCCAGTTACATGTCACAAGTTGCTCAGTGAAAACGCAGAGAGATTCACACTGGGGTGCATCTTGCAAAAATATCAGTACACAAACTCAAATTGTGTTCATGTTAATAATAAATGAAAATTATCATTCATAAATGAAGTACTTTTACTAGTTTTCTTGGCCCAGGTTCTTCCCAGAAGAAAAAGGTGTAAGGAACTGGAAGAATATCGGTGGAAGATTACCTTCTTACCTGATAAAAACAGCTTATTAAAAAAAAATACAACAGTAGTTAAAAATAGAAAATGTGAGGGATGTACTTTAAATCTGACAGTATCTGTGAAGAGGAGTGATGTTGTCCTTGATTCTGTGACTTTAGGGTCTTGCTTTGACCCTAAAGCAAATATGGTACTACAGCAGAAAAGCTGACACATTTTCTTGGTTATGCCGTATGTTGTGAGCTGAAATTTCCTGTCCTCTGCACTTTAATAACACTAATAGCAATTGGGTGTTTGAAAATGTATGGATTTTAAATCATAAACAAAAGAGATTCTGCAGATACTGGGAATGCTGAGTAAGACACACAGAATGCTGGGGAACTTAGCGGGTCAGGCGGCATCTCTGGAGAGGAATAAAGACGCGATTTTCAGGCTGAGACCCTTCATCGGGGTACAGACTTCAAACGAAAGGATTGATTTTCTTACTTTGCTTCAGTTTTTGATATCCAAAAGGTTTGTTTTGATGCTCTTTACTGATTTTCTTTTGTTACCCTTCTGCTTTTAAATCCACATTCAGGCAAATTTGGAGGTGGAAAAACCATCTTCCCCTTCCCATCACCACAGAAGGTAGTTTATTGACAACTCAATTCACTTCACTTTATTTCAACAAATGGCTGAATGCTCTGTATACAGTTGTCTAAAGTCTATTGTCCTTGACAAAATCCCAGCTCTAGTGCTGTAAATGTGTTTTTATAATAGCTGTGCCTCTACTCAATTTATTCCAACGTTGCTCCAACATTGCTATTTGTACTGGTTATTTCCTGTGCTCATAAGCAGAACAAATGTAATTCAGTCTATTCTCATTCATCACCATTAAATGTAACAGATCATTCATGAAACAAGCACACAGAAGATGCTCGTCAGTGCACAATGGAGTCCCACCAGGATTATGTAGTTCCAAATCCCATTAGAGCTGTCATCCATATCCAGGTAAAGGAAATGATTGAATTCTAGAGCAGCGATGGACTGTCCCGAGTATTAAGGTAACCTTTGCCTAAATGTAATTTTAAGTAGCTCTTGTAAAATTGAAGCCAGTTGGAATAAAATGGGAAAATCCACTGGCTGGAATTACATCTGACATAAAGGAAGAGTTGTGACCATTGGAAGATGATCATTTTAGTCCCAAGCTATTGCTGATGTTATTCCTCAGGGACTTTCTGAGGTCAAATCATCTTTAACTGCATTATCATTGACTTCCTATTCATCCTGAATGCAGAAACACAGGTGCTCAATAATAATTACACTGTGCAGTTCTATTTGCAACACGTACATTAGTCTGAAATTTAATTGGAGCAGCTGCATAAATAATAAGTCTGCAGCAAAAGAAAATCTGATGCTGGGCATTGAGTGGCAAATCACTGATTTGCCAGAGTTTTTCCATCAGTGAAAGGCACAAGTAGAATATTATTTAATGCACTGCATAGTCAGAATAAATGCATTTAAACAATGCTCATGAAACTGAACATCATCCAGCGTAGAGACCATCCTCCACCTTCAGCCTCTCCTGTATGCCAAAAGAAACACTATTTTAAATATTCAGTTCCTCTGCTACTGTTATTGTGTCTGGATTATATACCATCTTCCAACTACATTCCAACAACTTCCTAAAAGTTCTTTGAAAGCAATGTTCAAATCTGTAGCCTATATCATTGATAGGGACAAAAATTACGAGTGCATGGAAGCATTTCCACTGTAATGATTGCTGGCTCTTCCAGCAATACTCATAGCCTATGTGTGGGAAAAGCAATCTGTTTTCTGCTTCCTGTTCTTCTTTGCTATGTATGTGTGTGCTTGTTGTTTCAAACCCGTGTTAGACTCTCTGCTAATATTAATTAGTAGGTGGGAGGTGTTGAAAAAATACTTTCAATGATTAGAGTTAGGTTTAAATGTGCAGCTTAATTCTGTACTGCATGAGTAAATGATTAGAGGATGATGGGTCTTATAAGAAGCAAAGATTCAGAAGTCCTAAGCACTGTGAAGATAGCAGAGTGAAATGATAGAAGTTTTGAGCCATATGAGAAACATTAATCATCAGAGGAAGATTAAGCAGAAAACCTGGTAATACCTTCTTTTTTTTTAAAGATTTTGTTGCTTTTCTTTATGCATCACAATCTTCTTTGAAGTGAGACAGGAGGTAATTCAAAATAATTTTATACTGATACTGAGTTCCGGAATAGTCAATTGATTGATTGTATCAACATTTGCCTTATTCTTAGATGTTCTTAAAATTGGAAGTGAAAAATCTGTTCAATATAAGCTTTTGATAACATTTCAGATTACCACTTGTAAGGAAATTCATTTCAGGGTAACAAAATGAATATTTCCCTCATATCTCAGTGCAATTCATTTTTGATAACACAGTCATTTTTTTCAATTCCTCCGTGAAAGTAAAGCATAACGAACTCTACCTGAATAGATTGCAACATGTGGAGACTACATATCTTTTGAGGTCTTGCAATGTATCACTGCATCATGAATAAACATTAAAATTCTAGTTAGAGAGGCTTGACACTTCGCTTATGACATAGAAGGAGGATATTTGCATCCACTGAGTTCAGAATCAGAATCAGAATCGGGTTTATTATTACTGACATACGTTTACTGGCAGCAGCACAGACCAATAAATAAAAATATTACTCGAGGTTATAATAAGAAATATATGAAAAGGAGGTAGTGTCAACAGAGATCAAAAAGTGAGGTAGTGTTGATGGGTTCATGATCTGTTAAAAATCTGATGGTAGAGGGGAAGAGTCATAGAACAGTACAGCACAGAAACAGATTCTTCAGCTCAGGAGGGCTACGGTCCAGGTGCTGGACTAGGTTGCTCTGCCTAGTCCAGCACCTGGGCCGTCGCTGTCCCTACATCTCCCATCCATGTACTTGCTCAAACATATCTTAAAATTTGCATTTGAACATATATCTACCACTTCCACTGGCAGCTTGTTCTACACTTGTACTATCAACTAAGTGAAGAGGTTCTCCCTTAGGTTCCCCTTAAATATCTCACTTTTCACCTTTAGCCTATGAACTCTAGTTCCAATCTCACCCTACTTCAGTGGAAAAGGCCTACTTGCATTTACCCCCATAATTTTGTATACCTCTATCATATCTCCTCTCATTTTCCTACGCTCCAGGGACAATGTCATAATCTATTCAACCTTTCCCTGTAACTCAGATCCTCTTCTTCAGTTGTCCATTGGAATCCGATGACGACATCCACTCCTTTAACGGTGAGATCTTTGATGGCAATACAGTCCAATCCTGGACCCACAAGTTCTATTGCAGGTGGGACATGCACATGTGGTAGTGGTGGTAGTGATGTTAACCATGGCTGCATTTCTCCTGGCTCTCTTCGGCTGTCTTCTGGTTGTTCTTTCCATCTCCACAATACAAACCCCATCCCTACACAGCTGTCGCCAAGTGTTATGGTCAGCAGCAACATCCTCCAGGTCTGCAGGTCTGATCTTGCACTTCCTTAAAGCATTCTTCATCTGATCCTTATAGCATTTCTCTGGCCCTCCAGCTGAGCGACGACCATGATGTAGCTGGCTGTATAACACTATGCGGGGTAGCTGACATGGGGGCATCCTTATCACGTGCCTCAGATCCATGAGCCCTGACAACAGCCTTGTAACTTTTCATTTTACTCTTTCAATCCATTGATGTCTTCCTGTAGGCAGCTGACCAAAACTGCGCACAGTACCTCAGATTTAACCTCACCAACTTCTTATACAACTTCAACATACATCCTAACTCCTGTAGTCAATACTCTAACTTATAAAAGTCAATTTATCAATCTGCCTGTGCTGCAACTTTAAGGAATCATGGATCTGTATTTTCAGCACCCTTTGTTCTTCCCCACTCCTCGGTGCCCTGATGTTCACTGTGTAAGAATCTATTCCTAAAACATTGAATGTGTTCTTTCAGGCTTCTGTACCTCTTCCCTGATGGTAATAATGAGACAAGGGCATGTCCTAGATTGTGAGGGTCCTTAATGATGGATGTCATTTTCTTGAGGCAGCACCTGTTGAAGATGTGCTCAGCGGTGTGGAGACTAGTGCCCATGGCTGAATTTACAAACCTCTGCACCATTTTTTGATCCTGATAATTGGTGCAACCAACTAGAATGCTCTCCACAATACATCTGTAGAAATTTGATGGAGTCTTTGGTAACACAACAAATCTCCTCAAACCCTTTATGAAATATAACTGCTGGGTTGCTTCAATATGTTGGGCCGAGGATAGATCTTCAGAGATGTTGATACCCAGGAACTTGAAAATGTTCACTCTTTCCACCGTTGACCCCTCAATGAAGATTTGTGTGCATTCCCATGACTTGCCTTCATGAAGTACTTTATCAATTCAATGCACATTAAGTGTGAGGTTGTTGCTGCGATACTTTTCAAGGAGCCCATCTATCTCACTCCTCTATGCCTCCTTGTCATTATCTGAGTTTGTACCAACAACGGTTGTGTCATCAGTAAATTTATAGATGGTGTTTGTGGTGTTTTGTCTTGGGTGTAGAGTGAGCACACCAGTGGGTAAAGCATACATACTTGAGGTGTGCCTGTGTTGATTGCAAGTGAGAAGAAGCTGTTATTTCTGATTTGCATGGACCTCCATTTCTTGATGAAGAAGTCAAGGGTCCAGTTGCAGAACTTCAAAACCTCCCACCATCCAAAGATGTACCAATGAGTAGGTTAATCGGTCATTGAGGGATGATTGTGTTGAATGTTGAGATGTAATCATAATGTTTGTGATGTTTTTATGGTCAAAGTAAGCATAGAAAGCATTGAGCTCATCTGGAAGTGAAGCCTGTTGTCATATATGTTGCTTGATTTCACTTTGTAAGAGGTGATGCAATCCAGCCCTGCACAACATTCGAGCATCTTTCATTGATTTGTTTAGTCTAGGATTTCCAGTTTATCCATGGGATGGCTTTCCGGAGATCATGCTTGGACCTCGTTACTTCCTTGGTCACCAAACTCGAATGCCTCTGATCTGGCTCTCAACAGATTGTGGATCTTATGGTTCATCCAGTTGGAGAAGAATCTGAATGATTTTGTGGGGAAACACTCATCTGCCACTGTTTCTTATATTCATTCAGATCCACAGATGAGTCCTTAAACATGGTGCAGTCCACTGACTTGAAAATATCCCATAGTTGCTCCTCGGTCTCCCGCGACCACCCCTTTGTTATCCACATCTCGGGAACCTTGCTGTTTAGCCTGACCTACAGATTTAATCCTAACCTAATCAGAGGCCAATTTATAATGTTTAACTAACCTACTAACTGGTATGTCTTTAGACTGTGGGAGAATACTGGATTACCTGGAGGAAGCCCATGTGTTCCACAGTGAGAATGTACATACTGCTTATAGAGGATGCTGGGATTGAACTCCCAACTCCAAAGCCCCAGCTGTAATATTGTCACACCAACCACAATGCTACCATGGCGCCCAGGTACTTGTTGTTCAGGTAGCCAAAGGCCTATTTGAAGAGCCAGTGAGATTGCATCAGCTATAGACAATGTTCTCTCTGATTTTTAGTAGTCAGTGTGTGCAAAAAATCTTATGTTGTGCAAATTTTGTTTCTGTGACAGAAGTATGTGTGCACTGAATGCACACATGGCACAGTTTATATAGTTTTACAAAATATTTGACATAAAACTGCACAGAATAACAACAAAATAACATACATATTTAAGTCGCTCTTATTTTTTCTCTCTCCTGTCTTTGGCATTTACCCATTCTTAGTAAACTCTATCTAGACTAGTGGTTGCCAACTTGTCGATCGCGACCGACTGGTTGATCTTTGAGACTTTCCCAGTAGAACTTGAAAAAAAAAGAAAAAGAAATACACAAACACTGTTGAGAGATTGTTTCTGGGTTGCGGGGCTTTAGTTCCGTTCTTTCTGGCCAGTGCGCGTGTGTAGCTCCCCCGCACTACACAGTGTACTTCAGTGGTTCCCAACCACCGGGCCATGAGGGAACAATATGAGTCAGCTGCACCTTTCCTCATTCCCTGTCATGCCCACTGTTGAACTTGAACCCATGCGAGGTCATCACTTGCCTAAACGCAGTGACACAAGCACCAGTGTTCGCCTCGCGCAGCCAGCAAGAACCGCCGATGCTACTGGCCTGGAGTGTGACTAGCGGGAAGTGCCGATGTTACTGGTCTGGAGTGTGGCGGGTGAGAACCACCGATGCTACTGGTCCGGAGTGTGGGCGGCGGGAAACGCCGATGCTACTGGTCCGGAGTGTGACTAGCGGGAAACGCCGATGCTACTGGTCCGGAGTGTGGCCGGTGGGAAACGCCGATGCTACTGGTCCGGAGTGTGGCCGGTGGGATACGCCGATGTTACTGGTCTGGAGTGTGGCGGGTGAGAACCACCGATGCTACTGGTCCGGAGTGTGGCCGGTGGGAAACGCCGATGCTACTGGTCCGGAGTGTGGCCGGTGGGATACGCCGATGTTACTGGTCTGGAGTGTGGCGGGTGAGAACCACCGATGCTACTGGTCCGGAGTGTGGCTGGTGAGAACCACCGATGCTACTGGTCCGGAGTGTGACTAGCGGGAAACGCCGATGCTACTGGTCCGGAGCGCGGCTGGTGAGAACCACCAATGCTACTGGTCCGGAGTGTGGGCGGCGGGAAACGCCGATGCTACTGGCCTCCCGGAGCGTGGCCGGCGGGAAACGCCGATGCTACTGGCCCGGAGCGTGGCCGGTGGGAAACGCCGATGCTACTGGTCCGGAGTGTGGCCGGTGGGAAACGCCGATGCTACTGGTCCGGAATGTGGCCGGTGGGAAACGCCGATGCTACTGGTCCGGAGTGTGGCCGGTGGGAAACGCCGATGCTACTGGTCCGGAGTGTGGCCGGTGAGAAACGCCGATGCTACTGGTCCGGAGTGTGGCCGGCGGGAACCGTCGATGCTACTGGTCCGGAGTGTGGCCGGTGGGAAACGCCGATGCTACTGGTCCGGAGCGTGGCTGGTGGGAAACGCCGATGCTACTGGTCCGGAGTGTGGCCGGTGGGAAACGCCGATGCTACTGGTCCGGAGTGTGGCCGGTGGGAAACGTCGATGCTACTGGTCCGGAGCGTGGCCGGTGGGAAACGCCGATGCTACTGGTCCGGAGTGTGGCCGGTGGGAAACGCCGATGCTACTGGTCCGGAGTGTGGCCGGTGGGAAACGCCGATGCTACTGGTCCGGAGTGTGGCCGGCGGGAAACGTCGATGCTACTGGCCCGCAGCGTGGCCGGTGGGAAACACCGATGCTACTGGCCCGCAGCGTGGCCGGTGGGAACCGCAGATGCTACTGGCCCGCAGTGTGGCCGGCGGGAAACGTCGATGCTACTGGCCCGCAGTGTGGCCGGTGGGAAACGCCGATGCTACTGGCCCGCAGCGTGGCCGGTGGGAACCGCAGATGCTACTGGCCCACAGTGTGGCCGGTGGGAACCGTCGATGCTACTGGTCCGGAGTGTGGCCGGCGGGAAACGCCGATGCTACTGGTCCGGAGTGTGGCCGGCGGGAAGTGTCGATGCTACTGGTCCGGAGTGTGGCCGGTGAGAAACGCCGATGCTACTGGTCCGGAGTGTGGCCGGTGGGAAACGCCGATGCTACTGGTCCGGAGTGTGGCCGGCGGGAAACGCCGATGCTACTGGTCCGGAGTGTGGCCGGTGGGAAACGCCGATGCTACTGGTCCGGAGTGTGGCCGGCGGGAAACGCCGATGCTACTGGTCCGGAGTGTGGCCGGTGGGAAACGCCGATGCTACTGGTCCGGAGTGTGGCCGGTGGGAAACGCCGATGCTACTGGTCCGGAGTGTGGCCGGCGGGAAACGCCGATGCTACTGGTCCGGAGTGTGGCCGGCGGGAAACGCCGATGCTACTGGTCCGGAGTGTGGCCGGTGGGAAACGCCGATGCTACTGGTCCGGAGTGTGGCCGGCGGGAAACGCCGATGCTACTGGTCCGGAGTGTGGCCGGTGGGAAACGCCGATGTTACTGGTCCGGAGTGTGGCGGGTGAGAACCACCGATGCTACTGGTCCGGAGTGTGGCCGGCGGGAAACGCCGATGCTACTGGTCCGGAGTGTGGCCGGTGGGAAACGCCGATGCTACTGGTCCGGAGTGTGGCCGGCGGGAAACGCCGATGCTACTGGTCCGGAGTGTGGCCGGTGGGAAACGCCGATGCTACTGGTCCGGAGTGTGGCCGGTGGGAAACGCCGATGCTACTGGTCCGGAGTGTGGCCGGTGGGAAACGCCGATGCTACTGGTCCGGAGCGTGGCCGGTGGGAAACGCCGATGCTACTGGTCCGGAGTGTGGCCGGTGGGAAACGCCGATGCTACTGGTCCGGAGTGTGGCCGGCGGGAAGTGCCGATGCTACTGGTCCGGAGCGCGGCCGGCGGGAAGTGACGTCGCTACTGGTCTGGAGCGCGGCCGGCGGGAAGTGACGTTGCTACTGGCCGGGAGTGTGGCCGGCGGGAAGTGTCGATGCTACTGGTCCGGAGCGCGGACAGATGGGCGCCGCCTCTGAACCTGTTCACCACACCGAATGTTCGTGGGGAACCCGGTGCTAAAATATTCGCAGACGACCAATTTGGGCTCAAGGCTCCATATGTATCAGAGCAGCTACCTCACTGCGATATACTGAAACAAACTTTTGTCAGCCGATAGATCCTACAAGGGGGGCGGGCAGGCCCTGTCACGCTCCTTGCTCGGTTAGTCGCTCTCTCTGGACTGCGAGCACTGCGGTCCCGGCACAGGAACCTCCGGCCCTGACCTTGTCCTTTCACCCCACCCACGACCAGTGGCCAAAGGAACTAGGGTAAAGGATGAACTGATGGAAATTTATGTTAGGCAAGAAATGGTGTTGGATAGACTGTTGAGCCTGAAGGCTGATAAGTTCCCGGGACCTGATGGTTGGCATCCCAGGGTACTTAAAGGGGTGGCTCTAAAAATTGTGGACGCATTGGTAATCATTTTCCAATGTTCTATAGACTCAGGAACAGTTCCTGCTGATTGGAGGATGGCTAATGTTGTCCCACTGTTCAAGAAAAGAGGGAGAGAGAAAACAGGGAATTATAGACCGGTTAGCCTGATGTCAGTGGTGGGAAAGATGCTGGAGTCAATTATAAAAGAGGAAATTACAACACATTTGGATAGCAGTAGAAGGATCAGTCTGAGTTAGCATGGATGTATGAAGGGAAAATTATGCTTGACTAATCTTCTGGAGTTTTTTGAGGATGGAACTATGAAAATGGACAAGGGAGAGCCAGTGGATGTAGTGTACCTGGACTTCCAGAAAGCTTTTGATGAAGTCCCACATAGGAGATTAGTGGGCAAATTTAGGGCACATGGTATTGGGGGCAGAGTACTGACATGGATTGAAAATTGGCTGGCTGACAGGAAACAAAGAGTAGTGATTAATGGGTCCCTTTTGGAATGGCAGGCTGTGACCAGTGGGGTACTGCAAGGTTCGTTGCTGTTTACAATATACATTAATGATTTAGATGAAGGGATTAAAAGTAACATTAGCAAATTTGCCGATGACACAAAGCTGGGTGGCAGTGTGAAATGTCAGGAGGATGTTATGAGAATGCAGGGTGACTTGGACAGGTTGGGTGAGTGGGCAAATGTAATGCAGATGTAGTTTAATGTGGATAAATGTGAGGTTATCCACTTTGGTGGCAAGAACAGGAAGACAGATTACTATCTAAATGGAGTCAAGTTAGGAAAAGGGGAAGTACAACGAGATCTAGGTGTTCTTCTACATCAGTCAATGAAAGCAAACATGCAGGTACAGCAGGCAGTGAAGAAAGATAATGGCATGCTGGCTTTTATAACAAGAGGAATTGAGTATAGGAGTAAAGAGGTCCTTCTGCAGCTGTACAGGGCCCTGGTGAGACCCCACCTGGAGTATTGTGTGCAGTTTTGGTCTCCAAATTTGAGGACGGACATTCTTGCTATTGAGGGAGTGCAGCGTAGGTTCACAAGGTTAATTCCCGGAATGGCGGGACTGTCATATGTGGGCTTGTATACACCCGAATTTAGAAGGATGAGAGGGGATCTGATTTAAGCATATAAGATTATTAAGGGATTGGACACACTGGAGGCAGGAAGCATGTTCCCGCTGATGGGTGAGTCCAGAACTAGAGGCCACAGTTTAAGAATAAGGGGTAGGCATTTTAGAAGAGAGATGCGGAAAAACTTTTTCACCCAGAGAGTGGTGGATATGTGGAATGCTCTGCCCCAGAAGGCAGTGGAGGCCAAGTCTCTGGATGCATTCAAGAGAGAGTTAGATAGAGCTCTTATAGATAGCAGGGTCAAGGGATATGGGAAGAGGGCAGGAAAGGAGTACTGATTGTGTATGATCAGCCATGATCACAGTGAATGGCGGTGCTGGCTAGAAGGGCTGAATGGCGTACTCCTGCACCTACTGTCTATTGTCTATTGACCAGCCGCACCTGGCCAGGGTGTCTGGCGGCGGGCGGGCAGACGCTGGAGATCAGGCTGGGGGGCTGTCTAATGAGGCAATGAAGCCCTCAAAACTGTTTCGGTACCCTGAGTCCGAGCAAAAAACTTGGGCAGCGCGGGACAGCAGTAAGTGCCGAGAGCCGCGAAAACTAAATTGCAGAATAGACTGGACATAAGGAACCTGCTTCAAGTATTGCTGTATTCCCGTCGTGTTTAACACCCCCTCCCCCGCCAGTCGGCGGGTCCACAAGAATATTGTCAATATTAAACCAGTCCGCGGTGCAAAAAAGGGTGGGTACCCCAGGTGTTTATACATTATTTCTACTTCCAGGTTGTGGGGTTTTACTTCCAATCTTTTCTGCCCCAGTACGCATGTGTGTAACTAATCGATCTGGGGTCGATCTCGCCTTTCAGTAAGGCTGAGGTAGGGGATCTTGGGCTTAAAAAGGTTGGTGACCACTAATCTAAACTAATAGAACTTCCATCCAATTGATAGCTTCTGATTCTCATTAACATACCCAATTGACATTTACCTAAACGGTTTCTCAGCTTGTTTTTGAGTTGATTCATTAGGCTTAAACCTCGCTTGCAGTCTGCACTAGATGCAAGAAAGGTTCCCCCAATGTCCATCAACTGTGCAAGGTCACAAAACTATTCATTTTGAAGTACAAATGCCACCATTTGAGTAAAGTTTGAAATCAGTTTGGATTTAATTTTTTCTTGCACGGAAAATTTGAAATCATTAAACCGTCTAACTATTACAGTATTTTCAGTTAGAAGATCATGATATTTTTGACATTTTAGACTTTGATCTCCTCTGGGTTTAATTGTTTTTGCTCTTGCTCATCTGCACTCAACTGTATCATCCCACTTCTTTCCACTAGCATATTCTCCAGCAACTTTTGCATCATGACAATACAAACAGATAACTCCAGTTTCCGAATCATACATAAATATTTCTCGTAGTTGAACGTTCATGACCTCATGAGCTTTCAGTGTAGCAGTCCCTACTATTTTGTTAAGCCATTGAACTTTAAACAGATTTGCAGTTCTTTTGCTCTTCATGCCCTTCACTTCTTTTGAATTCAACATAGTGAATCAATATTTTTTTCAATAAAAACATAGTAAGCTATCTCCAGGACTTGAAACAGATCTTTGTAAGCTTTACAATATGAACACTGTCCACCAAAGATGGATGCTGCCGTGATGCAGCTGTACAAACGGAACAGGAAAGGTGAGGTGACGTAAACTAGTGACATGCATTGCAGAATTTGAAAAACTGACCAACTAGTTAACAGAAACATTTAGCAAAAAGATTATTTTCAGTAAGTATAATTATTAATTACTACATTATTTTAGGCAACACACACAAAATGCTGGTGGAACACAGCAGGCCAGGCAGCATCTATAGGGAGAATTGCTGTTGACGTTTCGGGCCGAGACCCAAAGTTATTTTAGGCAACTAACTTTTTGTGTGCACATTAATTTCTTTCGTGTGCTGGTTGAAAAATGTGTGTGCGCTCACACGTGCACAGCTTAGAGGGAACTTAGGCTATAGACCAATTGTGGCAGTAGGCAAATTAATGTTGTGGAGGTCCTTGCTGCAGGATTTGATTCTAGCTATAAGCAACCTCTCAAAGCACTTCATCGCAGTAGATGTAAGTGTAACTAAGCGATTAGTCGTCGAAGCAGCTCATCTGATCTTATGGCTCATAGTGCCCACTAATTTTCTCTGTAGCTACTGCCAGCTCCCATTTCTCCTTCCCTCTCCCCCTCACAATCACTGTATGGTACTAGCTGTGCTATCTTACCCACACTGGTAATGCTCTACTTAATGGGAGAGTTTGTACATCTGCAAGGAATTGGGAATCCTTTTGGGAAAGGTAGGAACACTTCCGTAACTAACCAACTAACTTTCATAACCCACAGCACAATGACCACTTTATGCACCACTTATACAGGATTGAAATAATGCTTAAAGTTGGAGGGAGTTAAAAATATAGAGGAGGCGATTCTAAAACTGCTTCTCTGAGCAATCTCATTCCCTGACTTAAGTTCCTGTCTCTTGCACATTAATAATCCCACCTGCCACCTATTAAACTGGCGATAATTAATAATTAGCCTATAAAGCCACATACCTGGGTTTGTGGGAGGAAGCCAAGGTACACTTTGGAAACTCTATCGTAGAGAAGCCATGCACAAGAGCACACGATCAAACGCAGGTCACACTGGAACTGTGAGATAGCTGAACTACTTACGCTACCATTGTGCTGCTCTCGATGTCACCATTCTTCAATTATCACTTGGTCTTAATAGTAGAGAAACTTCCTCAAAAGCACCATGGAATACTGATGACAGCATTCCAAGAATGACATTCACCATGATCTCATCTCCTTGAAGGCACTGAAGAATGGGTAATATGTGCTAGTTGATGCCTGTAAATAATTTTAAAAAAAGGCATGGGCTGGCTTAAACACATGCTGACTAGCCTTAATTGGTGACAGCCGCTTATGAAATTAGGGCCTCCGCTGAGACTGTATGCCAGTTAGGAGTGTGATTAAGTGCTAGCTGCACATAGTAATCATATAAATGGGAAGACAGCACTAAGCTGATTCCTTGCTGCTAAATGGATTAATCTCACGTTTACAGGCTGAGGGCCTAATTTTGAGGACTACACAACTTAGCTTTATTAATTTTTAATTACTAAATTGGAATAGTATAAAGTTGAATGTTAATGCATTTCTGTAATGTTATTGTTAAGTTAAACAGAAAGTGAAGGAAACATTCAGCAGGAGAGGTAGTCGCTGTATGAGGAGTTATAATGCAAATGTGTTTGTAGACTGAAAAAAATCAGAACTGCCACAAATCATTTAAAATGGATGACGTAGGGGGACAGCTAATGGAGCTGCTGCTTCGGATCTCCAGTGACCTGGGTTCAAGGTGACCTCTGTCACTCTCTATGCATAGCTCTTACGTTTTCTTTTCAGTCACCATTTCTTCATACATACTCACATACTCACATTTCTTCAGACGTCTCAGAGATGTAAGTTGCTGTAAAATTGTCCCTAGTGTGTAAATGAATGGTAGAATGCAGGGGAGTTGATAGGAATGTAGGGGGAATAAATGGAACTAAAGTAAATTGGCATTTGATGATCATTGCAGACTTTGTGTGCTGAAGGGTCTGCTTCCATCCTGAATGAACTAAGCTATGATGTAACATGTTGAATAACATCTTTGTTCTGTTGGATACCATTTAAAAGCTCACTGAAGAACTACCAGATGCTTCTGGTACACCTGATAATAGATCTGTATAATTGTCACAGCACAGGAAGAGACTATTTGGCCGTTCTGTTCGATGTTGGTTCCATATAGAGCAGTCCGATCTCTTCTGTAATCCAAATTCCAGCATCTGCATTCTCTTCTATCTCCAATCCTGTCTCTATCATTTCCCTACTCCTTTCCTGTAGCTTTTTGAAATATTCGTTCCCAAATACCTATGCATTTACTTCCAAAAGTGCTCATTACATCATTTCCACCATCATTACTACCATCATTACTAATAATGGTTTGGATCTGTTCACCCAATCGCTACCTCCTTTGCAAAATCTGTGTTCTTGCTTGAATCAACTGGTAATGGAACAACTGTTTATTTGTTTATCTAAAATGTTTTTATAATATACTGATATCTGCCTGGCAGGTAGGATCGTAATTGATATCCAAATGATAGAAGCCCTTTGAAAATGCGGCATTTGAGAAGCATGGTAACAGACTCTTTCGGCCCAATGAGAAGTGCCACCTAATTACACCCATGTGACCAATTATCCTACTAACCTGTATGGCTTTGGAATGTGCGAGGAAAACGGGGCACCTAGAGGAAACCCACAGGATCATGGGGAGAACATAAAATTCCTATAGACAGTGACAAAATTGAACTGGGGTTACTGCGCAGTAATAGTATTATGCTAACCGCTACGCTTGAAGCTGATCTTATCATCGCCAGAATTTACTTGGCTATCACAGCAACAATGCCAAATGATTTCCTGAGGCCCTTCACAAAAGTTTTACTGTTGAACATTTGACATCAAGCTACACAAGGAAGTAGTAGGTCCATTTAGGACAACTTTATGGAATGTTATACGGGAGGACAGGGAAATAATGTGTTTCTAAGGAAGGAGATAACCTGCAGCAATGAAGCTGAAGTGGAGAAGCTGCAATTCCTCTCCTTGGAGCAATGACGATTGAGAGGGGATTTGAGAGACCTTAAGGCTTAGGAGCAGAATTAGGCCATTCAGCCCATTGAGTATGCCCCACCATTCCATCATGACTGATCCCGGATCCCACTCGACTCCATACACCTGCCTCTTGCCATATCTTGTGATGCCCTGACCAATTTTGGGAAATGATCAACTTCTGCCTTAAATATATTCGTGGACTTGGCCTCCACCGCAGTCTGTGGCAGAGCATTTCACAGATTTAGTATTGTCTGGTAAAAAATATTTCCTCCTAACCTCTGTTCTGAAAGGTTGCCCCTCAGTTTTGAGGCTTTGCCCTCTAGTTCTGGATACCCTCACCATAGGAAACATCCTCTCCACACCCACCCTATCTAGTCCTTTCAACATTCAGTACAGAGATATAAGAGCACGATAGGTTTAGAGGTGATAAATAGAAAGAAGCTGTTCCCTTTATCAGTTAGTTGCTTAAGTGATCAGGGAATAGATTCAATGGGCTGGGCAAAAGACAATGGCAATGTTGTAAACAATAAAGAGCAGTTATGATATAGAGCTCACTACCTATAGGAATCATTGATAAAGAGTCAAGCAGAACTTTCAGGAGCAAATTAATGCATGAGTGATTAGCCTTCATGATGTACTGTGTCAAAGTGAAATTGATGAAGCTACATTAAAATTATACTCACAAATCTCAATTCTGTATTTCTTTTTGAGGTGGAAGCCAGTTTTTATCCAGTTGATGTTTTAGGGAGGCCTCCTTTGGGCTTAGCACTAATGATGCTTCAGTGTATTAAAAAAAAGTGGAATAAAATTTCCAGATCAACTGTTGTAAATCAGTGCAAGGAATGGGTCTTTAGTGACTATGTAAATGAAAGGGCTGTGCTTTGACCAAATCTTAGCATGCTGTGGCTGCTTTCTTCTTACTTTCTACCTATAGAATGGCTTTCCTTAATATTGCTTTGGTTTAAGGTAGACCTGTTGTCTCTGAGTTAGAAAATTAGGGATTTCCATCCAGAGGTAAAAGTTTGCAAAAAATATAAATGGATTCCGCTGTGCACAATTGAGGAAATACTGCACTGTAGTTTTTTTGAATGGGATTTTAACTATGGCCTGCAGGGGATTATTTTGATGTAAAGTAAGGAGAGTTTTCCAGTGTGTTGAGGTCAGTATTTAGTCCTTGATTTAAATCATAACCAATGGATGATTAGTTTCATGTCATATTGCTGTTTGAGGGGCCTTTGAAATGCAGTGTAAAAATTGACTGCTGTTTTTTCCTGAATTATAATAAAAGTTAACATATTTCAAGAAGTACCCACTTAGTTTTAGCTTGCCTCATGATGCTCCAAGATGGTTAAAGGTTTTATGTAGCTTTAATTAATTTTTTAAAAATGTTGGCTGGCTACCATAATAACAGCTTGACAATCAAATCTATGTAATGGCTGGAGAAGATGTCACCAGAAATTTGAGCTATGCTCTTTATTGCAATGAAGAACAGACTTTACAATTCATAAACCAGCTTCAAAAGATTAAAATATTAAAACATCTGTACATTTTTAAAGTTCGCTTCTCTAGATCAAGATCGTTCAAAGTTAACCATCAATTTCTTCCATCAGTATGTTTAAGTCAAAAGTATAATACAATTAGTGTCTACTTCAGAAATGTTTGGAATGTTTTGAAATGCTTGTTTAATTTAAAAACTCTGGTAACATGAATTAATATATTTCTAAATGAATTAAAATAAACATGAGTCTTGGCCATAATTTGTCACTCCGCTTATTAGTAATGCATATTGACCCAGAAATTCAGCTGAGCAGTGGATCTTAGTGCTTTCACAAACCTTCAGTGTGATGGACAAGCAGCTCCTGCTCATTATGATCTGAATGTGTGGCACTCATAGTGATGAGTATCACAGTCAGATCATAATGAGCATTGTAATCACAAACCGATTCCCAATCTATGAACACACATTCAAGGACTCTACAACTCATGTTCTTAGTATTATTTATGTACTATTTATTTATTATTATCCTTTTGGTTTTTTTTCTATGTGCACAGTTTGCCTTCTTTTTCACATTGATTGTTTGTCAGTCTTTGTGTGCAGTTCTTCATTGATTCTATAGTATGTCTTTGTTCTCCTGTGAATTCCAGCAAGAAACGGAATCTCAGGGTAGTTCATGGTGACATACGCATACATACTTCGATAAATACATTTACTTTGAACCTTGAATTTTGAAGGACAAAGCTAAAACATCACTTTGCAATGTCGGTGGGTGAAACAGGAATTCAGATTTTCTACATCCAATGGCTGATTGAGCTACACTGCAAAACTGGTTTGTATTGACACTACTGGCATCTTTATTTAGTAGACCACCAGCAAGATAGGTAGATGTACTTGTCTATGTGTAGAGCTAGATTGAACAGGACTGGGGCTAGTAGATCCACCATTGGCAGACCTATCCGGGCTGCTGCTTCAAGAAGGCAACATTAAAGAGCTCCACTACCTGAGCCATGTCATCTTTTCACAGCTATCATCAGGCAGGGAGGTACAGGGGCTTGAAGTCCCACACTAGCAATTTCAAGAACAGCTCCTTCCTTTCAACTATTTGATTCTTGAACCAACTTGCGCAGTCGTAATCACTACTTCAGTATGGCAACTTTATAACTACTTTGACCACTTTGCACACAGTGGGTTTTGGGTTATCTTCTTCTGATTGTGTTCTTTCTTGTTTAATTTTGTATAATTGGTTTTTCTTGTAAATGTTGTGAATCTGATGCTGTATGCCTGTGCTGCTCCTGCAAGTAAGTTTCTCATTCCATCTGTGCTTGTGCATATGACATAAACTCAACTTTGACTTTGTCCCCAGGTTCTGTCCACCAGTCAATGCTATCTAATCTATCTATTCACTCTTCTTATTTACTTGTCTGATAGTTGCTCCAGTATCAGTTGTGATGTAGTTTTCCATTTGTTTCATCAGCAATCTGTCACTTTCTTTGCTACATGGAAGTAAGACAAAAGGAGATTGCAACGGGCTTCACATTCAGATCCAAAGATTTGCCCCTGTGCTTTCCTTATTAAGGATATTTGTATATATAGATTGATTTATCTTGGGCAAGATAGTTATTATGAATGAACTCAAAATGTAATCTGGTAAGATGCAGAGAGTAAATGTGCATAATAATACCATAAATAAATTGTAATTCTACTGCCCTCACTGTGCATATGTATACAGCTATGCAGCAATCTAATCAACTTCTTAAAAATCACCTGAGACTGAAGCTTTCTGCAGGGTTTTTAATGAGATCTCTTTACTTTGATGTTGCTGTTTCAAGGGCAAATAATGAGTAGATAGAGATGAATATCTTCCATCGTACTCTTCAAATCGAATCAAAACTAACCCACACAGTAAGTAATATAAAGGGGCTGGGTTGGAGGAGCCATGTATCTGTTTTCTATCTGCATTGTATTTTGTGCTGTGTGTTTATTACGGTAGATAGTCACATGTGGACATAGTAAAAACTAAGAGTTTAATTACGTATTCATACTCTGTCTTTGGGTGTCAGTTTAGTTTTAGGTCTAGTGCAGAGAGTCAGAGGCAGCCTGGTAATATCTTTTTTTTTTGACAGCTTAAACATGCTTAAGTCCACTTAATAACATACAAGGAAGCATGAGTATGTTTAATATGCTAACATTATTTATTTTGTTATATTACCTATTTTAGTTTCATTATTTTTTTTATTGCTTCAAGATTGTTTTGCTAGTTTTGTAATAGAGATCAAATGTATACTTTGACCTTGGAGCTGTGTTGTTGGATTGGATTGGAGAGTGCATCATACGGGATTGCCCTCTGCCCCCCGCTTAGTCTCTAAGAAATGTCGGTTTGTTGGAGAAGCTGCTACAGGAGCACTCGATATGTTTCAAGCATCGTGCTTCAACAGCACACCAAGCAAAGGACTGTAAAGCTATTACACACTGCACTGAGTGCAACAGTGACCAGCACATATCAACACTTCATTCAGGGCCCACACCTTGGGTTCCTACTGGTTCCAGCAAACCCACAGCCCAGCACCGCAGGGAGCCAGCTGAGCATCCATCAGATGTACAGAGCACAGAGGTATGCAGGAAAGGCCAACATCTACCAAAGGCAAAAAGTAAAGACAGATGTGGTATTAGATGATCAGAGCAATGTGTCTTTGGCAAAATCAGCAATCTTTGACATGTCAGAAAGAAGAGAAAATCTGCAGATGCTGGAAATAACACACAAAATGCTGGAGGAATTCAGCAGGCTAGGCAGCATCTACTCATTCAGTATTCAAAGTTCTGTTTCACCATATACTCTAAAGACATGTTCTGGAATGTTCCAGGAAGAAGAGGAAGTGGATCTGTTGTGGAGTCAATAGGAAGGAAGTCTGCTTACTGTTGCCAACACTCATTGACTGACCATATTCCCAAAAGCAGAGATGAACTCCCAATTCCTGATGCTGCACGTGGTCATTCACATCTTTTAGACACACCTGACAAAATTTCCCCCACTTGACCCTTCTGCTGAGATTCTCCTGTTGCTTGGCAGAGACACCATCTGTGCACATAAGGTATGTGCACAGTGCAATGGTTTGCTCAATGCACATTATGCCCAATGACTGGAGCTGGGTTGGGTCATAATGGGTGAAATCTGCCTTGATGATACTCATCAGCTCACTCAGTACATTTAGGACATAATGTTCTGGAGAACGGATGTCCAAATCACTTCAGTCCCCATGAGAGTGGAATCTGTATGAAAGGGAAGATTATAGTTAGGCAAGCCAAGTGCCCAGACGTACTTGCCTCTGCTCAATCAGATTTAGAAAAGCTGGTCTTCTGTCACTTGGAAGATGATTATAAACTGTCACCTTTCATTGAAGATCAGGTCTTCCTTCAAATCATGAACAAAATAATTTAGCCAAGATGAAAATAGTTGGCCAGCTCTCCTTCCTTTCTGCTCTCCATGACAATTCCTCCCAAACAACAGAGAGTAGGCCTTGGTTGACTCAGTCACACATTGAGAAAGAAAATAGAAGTGAAACATCATTATGTGGAGTTGATGGAGAAACACTTCAGGAACAATCATGCTGAGCTAACTCCACCACCAGATTCGAACAATAAAAAACAAATTTAATGTTAACCACCCCCACAGAGACTCGTACAAATACAGATTGTCTTTGATTTATGTGCGTAGTTCAAAGGTATAACATTAAACAATGTGCTCTTGTGGGGTCCCAGACCTCAATAACAGTCTGCTTGAGGTTCTCGTGCATTTCGGAGCTAAGTCCATTGCCGTGATGGCAGACATTGGATGAATGTTCCACAGGATCTTCAAGACTATCCCAGATTCTTGTGGTATTGTGACAACCAACTGGACAATGATATTCTGGAGTACTGCGTGAGAGTTCATGTATTTGGTAACTGTTCCTCACCAGCTATGACAATCTATGGCCTTAAGAGGACAGCTAGCAAGGGAGGGGAGGAATTCAGGATTGAAGCACAGAGGTACATAGGAGAGACATTTTTATGTTGATGATGGTCTTGAATCATTATCTAGTGCAGAAGAAGTAGTCAGCATGCAGTAATCAGTGCAAGACATGTTGGTGCTATCTAATCTCAGATTGTATAAGATCACATCCAATATGTTGAGGTCATGCAACATTTCTCATCTGGAGATCTGACCAAAGGTCTACAGAATCTTGGTCTGGGACAGAACGTCCCTCCTATGCAGCACAGTCTAGGTCTTGGATGGAACATCATTATCAACATCCTTACTTTTCAGGTCGCTGATATCTAAAGACCCTTTACACGTCATGACATGCTACAACCATTAACAGCCTATATGACCCTCCGATTTACAGCTCCAGTCATTATCCAGGAATACTTCACGTTCAGAGCTTTGACCTTGGATGCTTGTGGAAGGAATGTCCCTCTCCCAGAAGAGAAATATGAGCAGTGGCAGCAATGGTGTTCTTCTCTTCAGGATCTTAAAAACTTGAAAATTTGAAAAACCGACACTACAATCCCACTATCTACAGTAGTTGTCACCAACCTGTGGATCGCGATCGACAGATTGATCTTTGAGACTTTCCCAGTAGATCCCAAAAAAAAAAGAAACATTAACACACAAATACTGTTGAGAGATTGTTTCCGGGTTGCAGGGTTTTAGTTCCATTCTTTCTGCCCAGTGCGCATGCGTGTAGCTCCCCCGCACTACACAGTGTACTTCAGTGGTCCCCAACCACCGGGCCGTGAGGGAACGATATGAGTCAGCTGCACCTTTCCTCATTCCCTGTCATGCCCACTGTTGAATGTGAACTCACGTGAGGTCATCAATCGCTTAAACGCAGTGACACCCTTGCGCCAGGGATCACTGGTTGGTCTTAGGTAACCAGCAAGAAGTGCCCTTGGTACTGGCCTGGAGTGCGGACAGATGGGCGCCGTCTCTGAACCTGTTCACCACACTGAATGTTTATGGGGAACCCGATGCTAAAATATTCGCAGACGACCTAATTCAGGCTCAGGGTTCCGTAAGTATCTGAGCAGCTACCTCACTGTGATCTAATGAAACAAACTTTCGTCGGCTGATAGATCCTGTGGCGGGGGGGGGGGTGTGGGCGCCCTGTTGCACTCCTCACTTGGTGGGTCACTCTGTCAGGACTGCGACCGCCGCAGCGGGGCCAGGGCCATGGGAACAGCCACACTTGGCCAAGGTGTCCGGTGGCGGGTGGACGGGAGGTTGTCTAATGCGGCAATGAAGCACTCAAAACTGCTCTGGCACTTTGAGTCGAGCGCCCTACACTTAAAGACAAACCCATTCAGTTTTGTGAGCGGAAAAAACGTGAGCAGCACCGGACAGCAGCTAAGTGCTGAGAGCCACGAAAACAAAATTGCGGAATAGACTGGACATAAGGAACCTCCTTCGAGTATCACTGTATTCGGGTCTTCGGGTCGTGGTTAACACCCCCATCCCCCCCCCCCCCCATTGGCTGGTCCGCAAGAATATTGTCAATATTAAACCAGTCCACGGTGCAAAACAGGTTGGTGACCCCTGGTGTTCATATGTTATTTCTACTTTCGGGTTGCGGGGTTTTACTTCTGGTCTTTTCCGCCCCGGTGCGCATGTGTGTAATTAATGGATTTGGGGTCAATCTTGCCTTCACTAAGGCTGAGGTTGGGGATCTTGGGCTTAAAAAGGTTGGTGACCACTAATCTACAGCCTAAATGAAAGAGGTCTGTATCTTCTGTGATGTGTCAACTAAAGCTATTGCTGCTATGGCATACCTGAGGGTCACAGATACTGCCGGATATTTTGAAGTTGGATTTATCCTGGGCAAGGCAAAGTTTGCTCTCAAACCAGATCTCACCACACCAAGCCATGAACTTGATGCTGCTGTTCTTGTAGTTGAGATGGCACAGATGATGACTAAAGAGCTGAATACAGAACTAGATGATATCAAGTTATTTACCGACAGCAAGGACGTGCTTGGCTATTTATTTAATGAAACAAGGAGATGCCATGTTTATGTACATAATAGGATCCAGTGTATTAGATGATCAACCCAGAAGAGCCAATGGAACTATGTTCCTACTGATCTTAACTGGCTGATAATGCCACAAGAGGGCTTTTGGGTAATCAGCTCACCCTCTCCTCATGGTTAACTGGCCCAGCATTTCTTGCTGATCCTCAACAAAATTAGTGGGAAATTTTTGATGTAACTGAGCCTTGGGCAGATGCAGATATATGTCCTCAAGTGTTGACCAACATCACCCATTTATCACCGTTCCAACTTGGCAGTGTGTAGGCTTTGTGCAATTTTCAAGAAGGGAGACGGTTACCAGAGCAATTGCCCAGCTTTCGTATATTGCTCATTCCTTTAGAGGAGTAGCCAAAAACTGCCTTTGCAGTGGTTGGCACATTTGTAAGCTATCTCTCAGTGCAGAGCAACTGAATTGGACAAAGGTTAGAATCCTTCTTGTTGTTCCAAAACAGGTTTAGGTAGAGAAATTGCAGAGCATCACAAAGCTGGAACCTCTTCCAAAACAAAGATTCCTTCTTAAACACTCTCCCTTTCTTGACTCAGAGGGGTTACTGCAAGTTGGAGTGCATATTAAGAAGGCACAACTCACTTCAGTGGAAACTCACCCAATCGTCATTCAGGGTGAGCACCATGACACCTCTCTGCTCAATAGACATTACCACAAACATGTATGCCATCAAGTTCAGTACTTTTGAAGTGAGAACAGTTAACAATTATGTTGTACGACTGTTTTCAAGATCAGTATCTGAGATTATCTCAGAATTAGTGAAGTAATCACTTGATTTTTAGTGACATGCACAAAATGCTGGAGGAACTCAGCAGGCCAGGCAGCATCTATGGAAAAGAGTAAACCATCAACTTTTTGGACCTAGACTCTTCTTGTGCCCTGTTGTTTAAAATACTATAATAATTAAAACTACATACTACCAACAAACAGGAGACATGAAATCTTCATACAAGTGTTCTTTCTTCTTCCAGACAAATCATGTGATAGTCATCTAGGGCAGAAGTTACTAGCACTTAGCCCAGTACAGAGTGATCTCTACCACCCCTCTCTGACACGACAGAATCTTGAAGTTTGTCGAGCTGTAGCTCCTGAAACTGCTGCCTCCTCTAGAAGACAGAGGTTGGTTATTGGCTGATCCAAACAGCTGGTCTTGGTACTGAAGTCCACCTGTCACACAAAATCCTCTTCTGTCTGGAAAAACTTGAATGATTCTTCCCATTATCCATGAGGTTTGAGGCATTGTGTCATCAACTGTAAGCACAATATTTCCTGGGAGGAAATTGCATTTGATACTTGACCATTTCTGATGTTCCTGCAGCTGGGGTAAATATTCCTTGACCCACTGTTTCCAAAGGAAGTTTGACATGTATTGGACCTGCATCCATCTACGATGAGGATAAACATCTTCCTTTTTGAACTTTCTTTGTAGTAAGGATGATGAGGTCTTCAGAAGCAATAGATCATAGGTGTCAAACTCAAGGCCCGCGGACCATATCCGGCCCGGCGTACAATTATATCCGGCCCGCGAGATCATTTCAGATAGATCTATTATTTTAATTATTAATGGCCCGGCGATATGAAGCCTATGATTGTAAGTTAATACCAATCATAAAAATGATGCTTGCTCAGCAGTCTTCTTCATAAGAAACGGAATTTGTGAAGTGAAACACTTTGTAGTTATAGCAGAGACTGAGACACATGAGAACAGGCTGAAAAAACGGAGGCAATGAAAGCTGCGTTCGCATGCGCCCGACTGATCCGGCCCGCATGAAGCTGCATTTTGTCCAATCCGGCCCGTGACCTAAAATGAGTTTGACACCCCTGCTGTAGATGAACAGGAGTTAATGCTTCCAATCATTGGCATTGGATGATGCTTTAGTAATCGGACAACTATCGAGAATAGCCTCTACTTAGCAAACAATTGTGTGAAGCCCCTCTTCATCAAAATTCTACAGCTTCATGATAGAACTGGGAACCCTCCTTACCTACCTGATCAATCTTTCCCATGCTCTTTCATGATGTGAGCCATCTGAGTAGTTACATATCCACTTAATTTATTTCTGAAGAACGTATGATTGATCTGTGAATGATTCCATTTCTCAATGGCTTCTCTCATGCTCAGCTCCAACAAAGTTTGTTGTGTAATCAGAAATCAGTTCAGGAACTGGTACTCATCTTGCTATAAAGCATTGAAGTGCATTAACAAAGGAATCTGTGTCCAAAGAAGATGACACTTCAGTGTGAACAGCTCGCACAGCTAGACAGGTATATATAATGCTATACTCTTCACTGTACTCCTTCTGCTTTTCACCCCAAAAGATTCAAAATAGCCCACTCCTACATGTGCGAATGGAGGTTCATCAGGCGAGACCCTGTCCAGAGGTAAATCTGCCATGCACTGGCATCCTGGAGCTGCCGGCAACCATCAACAAACAACACACATCGACCAAATTTTTCTCGCAGTTGTACTAACACTGGGAATCCAATTGTCATGGTTCCATTTGGCCGTTCCCCTTTAATGCTCCTTTCTCCCTGATTATGCCCTAATTTCAGTCATTAGATTTCCAATTGCTGCTAGTTTACTTAATTACAGTACACCTGGTTTTCATCAGAGACTGTGAAATAAGTACGATGGCGTCACTATCACAGGTTGCCTATTTGTTGGTCTATTCTCGTGTGATACTTTGTTCCCTTGTCCGATTAGAACCGTTAGTTCTAAGTTCAGATCTAGTTTCAGGATAGTCCCTGTAAATCCCATCTCCTTGTCAAGACTCCTCCAGTTTGCTGTTCTACGTTCACGTCTACGCCAGCATCCCCAACTCAGTCAATGTGCCGGTGTCCTGCACTTGGGTTCTCCTCAGTCACCCCATGCAACACCAATGTCTTTGGTGTAACCTGGCTAACATGGCCACCAATGTTCACTTCTTGATGTACATGCCTCAGAATGAGATCTGAAATATGAAGATCCTTCACCTGTATAATGGGATGTTTAGGCTCTTCCGGCATGTCCGCCCTACTAAGCCATCCACCACTCTCAAGATGCCATCTTCAAGTACTGGATTGAACTTGAAAATATGATGGTTGTTTTTCGCACATTCTCCCCTTTGCAAACTTGAGAATTCATCCTGAAATCTCTTTCTTTGAGCTCCTCCACTGAGAGACAATCTCAACCAATCTGACCTTTGGACTTCTCTCCTACCTCTCTTTCCAAAGAATACCTATGTCTGTCTTCATCCAGGTCAGACTGAGAGCAAATACTATTCAATTGCTGCTTCTTTTCACTTAGAAATAAGAACAGATTCTTGAATCTTAAGAATCTAGGCCACTGTCTTCCGCAGATGGGTCCAAGATGAGAAGTGATGCATCCAACACCTCTTCAATATGCATAACTTCTGAAGTTCTCCAGAACAATCTGGATTCACAGGCCATTCACTTTCAGACAAGAAGATACCGAGGTCCTGACACCCAGGCCTTATTCTTCAAAGAAGCCTTCACCTTCAACCCTCGAGAGACCACATCTGCTGGGTTGCTTGAAGCCTTCACATACCTCCATTGAGATGCCTGTGAGACCTTAAGAATTTCTGAAACTCTGTTTGCGATGAGGATTTGGAACCTGGAAGTTTATTTCTTGATAAACTTCTGTACAGAGGTACTATCAGTCCAAAAAACTGAATCCTGAAGCTGTGCGTGCAACTCCTTCCTCTATGATGTGTTCATACGGCTTGCCATCGTAGCAGTAATGATCTCCAGAAGAGGGATGGAAACCAGCATTAACTGTGCTGCCATAGCTTTCTCTAAAATAAATACACTGTGGACCTGAGAATACGCGTCTTGCATCAAAAGATGTGTCACTGTTCCGTAGACATCTTCACTCATGTCTGTAAAGTGGTATAACTGTGCAATGGTAAGTTCTCCGAAGTCCAAGGGTTTCAATTGTCTAGCAATCTTGAAGTCTTCCAGTCAGTTCTTCCTAAGGGATCATTGATGAAACTGTGGAGAGGATCCCCCTTCTGGTTTGTGGTGTATCTTGGATCGTGATCTTAAACTTAAGAGTATCAGACTGAATACACCATTGCACACCCGATACCCTCTCCACTGATTCAAATCCAATTCCTTCATGTCTTTCACTCTTTGCTCTTCAGGTCGTGCAGATAGTACACTATGTCTGTTACTTATCCACTTTGTGAGTTGAAAACTACCCTTAGCAGAAGACCTTACAAGGCCATGATGTAGAGAAACTGCTTCTTCTTCTGAGGACACTGACAGAAGGTAGTCATCAACATAGAAGCAAGGCAAAACCTTATTCACTGTCTCACAGCTGAACTGTTCTTTATTGTCTTCTGTGCATTTCCTAAGAGCAAAATTGGCACAACTCAGTGATTGAGATGTACTCCAAAGAGATGTATTATCATTCTAAATTCCACCATATCTAGGCTGGGTTTAGCATTAGGTCACCAAGAAACCTGAGTAAATCTGCACCTTCCACTGGTACATTAACCTGATGAAACAAGGAGTCAGTATCCACCAAAATCACCACTGGTCCATTACTGAATCTAGTTATGATTCCAATCAGTGAGCTAGTAAGATCCAGTCCCTGTAAAACCTGAGCATTAAATGATGAAAAGTTGCACCACAGTCAAACACAACTTGAAGTTTCCCTTTTCTGGGAAGATAAACACCAGGATTTGAAATATACCAGACTTTCCCATCACTGTGTTCCAGATCCTCTGCTGGCACTCTTTCGGCATAACCTTTGAAGATGACATCGTTCATGAAAGCTGTGTAGTCAGTGTGAAATGACAAATCCTTCTTGAACCTCTTCCATATATTCAGAGCATGCTGTTCAGCAATCTTCCCATTATTAAGCATGTTAACATCCTTTCTCAGAGGAAAACTAATCTGGTAGTGGTCAGCTATCAGTTTTGCAGAACTTGCCACCAGCTCCATGAACTTGTGATCTTCTCTTGACAAACCAGGTTGTTCATCCTGACCGCATTCAGGGAAGTCTGTCTTGAGTTGCTACTGCCAATGCTCATCCAAGTTTAAAACTGAAACCGTGTTACCTGTCACCTCTGACTGAGCATAGTTTCTTCCATCACCATGGGTTTGTTTCAGTGATTCATTAACAGTTCATCCCAAGATTCTTCTGATTGCATAGGGTCCATCATTAACACTGATTCACTTGCAACAGCTCCAATGCTTTAGGCACATTTGTCCCTATCGGCAGCTCAATTTCTGAATCAGTTTCTGGCAAATGAATGTGTTTCAGGTGAGACCATTCCTGGAGATCCCTCTAATGAGGAATATTTCCTTTGTGGACAGGCAAACTTTCCTGCAAATAGACATGAGGCAGTTCACAGTTGTTTTCACTATCTAAGCCAGCCACTTCCAATCCTGAAACTACCTGGCTACTCACAACCTTCTCTTGACCCATGAGAATGTAAGTAGAATGTGGCCCTTTTCCTGTAAGGTTGAGCTTGTTCATGAGGCACACTGTACAGAACACTGTTGTGGTGAACTATGTGCCTGTCTGGACACGCCCCCTGCTGACTGCTCCTGTGGCTCCTCCCACAGGCCCCTGTACAAAGGCGATCTGAGGCCTGACGCTCGGCCTCAGTCTCCAGGACATAGTATGATGGACACTCACTCCTGGTTCCTTCTTCCAGTCAATAAAAGCCGATATCTCGCCTTACATCTCAGTGTGAGTTATTGATGGTGCATCAACTGCTATGCTTCCTTGATCTAGGAAAATATAAGTAAACGCTGTCTTGTTATCCTTTTTAGACTTCACCTGAACTAGAATTATAGGATGTTTATAATCATGATTACCATCCCCAGTTAGGCTATTAGATACCAAGTAAGTATTTGCTGCCATGTTTGATTCCAAAGTCCTTGAAAGTGAGTCCATAGGTTGTGAGAACAACTTGATGATGGGCAAGTGAGGTTGAGTGAAGTTATCCCCTTTGGTTCAAGAGGGGTAATAATTGCTCCTGAACCTGGTGGTGTAAGTACTGGGGCTCCTGTATCTTCTACCTGATGGCAACAGTGAGAACAAAGCATGACCTGATGGTGGGGGTTCCTGATGATGGATGTTGAGTTCCTGTGACGATGCATTTTGTAGATGTGCTCATTGGTGAGGAGGCTTTACCCATGATGGACTGGGCTGTATCTACTACTTCTGTAGTATCTGCCGTTCAAGAACATTCATGTTGCTGTACTTGGTTGTGATGCAGTCAGTCAATGTACTCTCCATCACACATCTATAGAAGTTTGTCAGAATTTTAGATGGCATGCCAAATCATCACAAACTTCTAAGAAAGTAGAGTTGCTGCCATGCTTTCCTTGCAATTGTACTTACATGCCAGGCCCTGGAAAGTAAGAACACTGAGAAATTTTAAGTTGCTGACCCTCTCCACTTATGCTTCTCTGAAAAGGACTGGCTCATGGACCTCTGTTTTCCTCCTACTGAAGTCAATAATCAGCTCCTTGATCTTGCTGACATTGAATGAGAGATTATTGTCGTAGCAATGCTCTGCCAGATTCTCTGTCTCCCTCCTGTATGTTGATTAGTACTGCCTTTGATTTGGCCTACAACAGTAGTGTTGTCAGCAAACATGAATATGGCATTCTCCATGTCTATACGAGCTTTCTCCATTTGCATCTCAACTTCGAGCTTAGCATACATTGTTCTTATTCTTGCTGCTTCAGCTTTGGTATAAGCTCATGCTACAGCTGTGCTAATTGTGGTTTTCCTTCAGCATCGCAAAACTGCAATGGATGAGCTACATACTGACCTGACCTCCAGGTCTTGGAGATCAACATTGCTTGGGTCAGCAGCTGATATTATTGTCCACAGCATTCTGATACATCTGCAATCTGCAGGCGATGCCTCTAAAAACAAGCTATCTTTTCACTCTACTGCCTTCACTGTGCGTATGTACATAGCTATGCAGGAGCTAAACAACTTCTCAAAAATCATCCAAGATGGAAGCTTTCTTCAGGAGTTTTAATGAGATTCTTTACTTGTGAAAATATGATGCTGTTTCAAAGGCAAATAAAGAGTGGAGAAACTACCCCACACAGGAAATAATATAAAAAAAACAGCTTATGCATAGGAAATGATGTTCTAGAACTGCACTTCTAGAGGCCAGATCAGTAGTTACTATGTAAAAAGAGCTGATGATTTCCTATATTGCAGCTTTGAAGGTGCATTAGTCCATATTACTTTGGAAGTCTGAGCTCTGAATATTGGATTTATATAATTGATTGAATCTCTAAGTTAGTAGAATTATCACAAATCATTTTTCTTACCATTCTGTCCCAGCATTTCAAATTCCTCTGGAAAATACTGCAAGACACAAAAGAGTGAACATTGTTTTATACTATAGTATCAGAAAGGTACATTGGATTTGTAATGTAGAATTAGGAAGAAAACTCATTAGCCTGTGTGCATTGTAGAAATGATTTTATGAATGTCACCTCAGTGCAACCATTAATGCCATAAATTGCACTTAGCAACCCACATATTCTTTTAGATTTGTCTGGACAATTTGGCTTCAATGAAATCTATCTGGCATCTCCATTTTCAAACATATGTAGAGGGAGGAAAAGGAATAATGTTTCAATATTGAAAAGTAACGATATGTCTTAAGTTTTAATCTTTTCCAAAGACTCAGTTCAGTGAAGTTTGGTGGTTGGGATCAGCTGAATAATTTTTGCCTTTTTGTCATTCAGATTCACAAACTCAAAATTAGTTAAAGCGTGGGCTAGAAATTCTTAAACAAAATGCATCATTATTGTTCATCAGCAACCTAATAGGTAAAGAAGGAGACAGCTTGTCACTTGCTGTGATGTCCCTTTCTCCCTGTGTTTATGGGCTTCCTTATCTCCTTCACCTGCTCACAATGGTGGAGAAAAGGTCCTTGCCTATGTTTCTGTGAATTAGAGCCCATTTTATTGTGTGTGTTGTCTTGATTGATGGTGATGCTAGGGGCCATTGCATACAGCTGTCTGAAGATTAAAGGAATGCAACATAAGGTAAACTATTTCATGCACAATATTTTACTCATTGATTTCTTCCCAGTATTATTCATTGGGGACTCCTTTTGATTTCTGGTTTATAGACTGTATGTACAGTATGGCTGGGGGATATTTCAGTTTTTAAATTGTATCTGAAATACAGATGCCGTGTCACAATGGTATTCTTGCATTTTCTTTATTGGGATGAATAACCCAATATATCAAATTGGTCAGAAAGGCACAATGAAGATATGTAATCATATTATATTAAATAATTTCAAAGAATCAGCAATCCTCCCAATCTATCACTAGATGCTCCAGCCCAGCAGGGTGAAGAAGAGAAGTTCGCCTTGTGATTTGCTTCTCCATCTGGTATGGGAGCAGTTCAGCATTGGACCAGGTCCCTACAAAGGACTGTGAGAACAGCTCTGAGGATCATATGGACCATCCATCTATCAGGGACGTTTATCTGGAATGTTGCATACACAGGACCGTTAGTATTAGTAAAGATCTCACCCCTCCATCCAGTATCCTCTTTGACTTTCTACCATTAGGCAGGAGACTACGATGCATAAAATAGTGAGGATGAGGAACAGTTTCTTCCCCCAGACTATTAGGCTTCTGAACTCCCTGCCGCATCATATTCAAAGTGTCATTAGTTAATCTGTTGCATACCCTACAATATTTAATATTAATGCACTTTGGTTCATTATTTATGCATGATTCATCTGTACATTTTCTCCTTACCTTCTTAAGTTATCATGTGTTGTGTGTGTTACCTGTATGTAATGCGCTTTACACTCTGGTTTGGAGAAACATTGCCTCATTTCTATATGGTTATACACATGTATATTATTAAATAATAATAAACTAAACTTAGCTGTGTCCAACATGTTAAACATTGTGATAAATTTTCATTTTTAGCAGAAGATCTTTTAAATGCCCTATTTATTTCTAGCTTAAACTGCAAGGAGGCATCCAATATGATATACATGAACTGGCCTTTTGACTTCTGGCACAATTAGTTCATTTCACTCTTGGAACAGCTGATCTAGTTGTCCTGCTCGCTACCAATCCTGAAGCAATTAATTTAACGAAATGAGTTTGCTAAGTGAATGTGTATTTGATAATAAACCATGACCTCTGTTGGTTAATGGTAGTAATGAGACATTTTAGGTGATCATGAAAGAAATAATAAATGCCCTTGGAATCTCCCACCAACACTACTGCCCATGAACTTGGAGCTCCCCACAAAATTAATGATATCTATCTAAATGCTCAGATGCACTTGCTGGAACAAAACAGCTGGTAGACTCAGTGTTAAAAGGGATCATGAGAGCATTTTATCTAAAAAGGGATGTACTGCCGACTTCACTGCTCATTCCAGGATCTGTTGAAACCTCATCCCTCTGCTGGTGGCTGTGCAGCCATGTATTTAGAGAGAGATGGTGAATATTGGACTTTAATAGAATTATGGAGACGAGTCTACAAATGTACAGGGCTTTGCTGGAAGTATACCAGGAGAACTATATAAAACTCTTAACACTTTTTTTTAAAAGGAAGGAAGTACTTACTTTGGAGGCAGTGCAGAGCTTGCTATAGGTTCTCTCCCTGATCTGTGGACAGACCTTGTATATGATGGAGCATTTGGGAGATTGGTGGGGTGGATGGGGTTGGATTTGCTGGCTGTTGCAGGGATACTGTCATGTTCTGCTGGGTGGAAGTTTAATTTTATGTTTTTGTTTAATCTTCTGGTTATCAGTTTAATTATCTCTTTGCATGGCACAGTACCATCTTTGAAAATTCACTGTTGAACCCTGTTGGGATGTTTATGTGTCATATATGTTGTTATAAAAATAGTTTTAACTGGTATTCTTTGTTACTGAGTTAATAAGTGGCAAGAAATGATGATACATTATAAATGCCAAACCATGACCATCTCCGACACGTAAGGTCATAACTACCTCCCTATGACTTTCAGAATGATTACTGTTAATGAACCTGTCAGCATTCATATTCTAGGCATCACCACAGGCTAGCATTATATCTAGAACATATATACTGTTGCTTCCAGATTAGTTTGGAGTCTGTGAGTGACTTACTTCCTGATTCAGGAGATCTGTCAAGGATATGATGGAATACTCTATTACTGGCATCTCCAACAGTGGACAATATTGTATTTGTCAGCTTAAGCTTTCACCTCCTACCCCAATCACTGCAATCTGTATCTTCCCCTAAGTATACAGCAGTTATCTTCCAAGTTTTCTCTCAGCTTTTACCAAAGCACCAACCTCCGCTACCTATTAGAAAGAGAGACGAGGCCTTTCCAAACTTCCTTTCAAAACACATCATTGTCATGTTTTGGAAATCTATTACCAAACATTCTTTGTCACTCGGGCTCCTTATGGAGCTTATTACTCAAACAGATAGAGGAAATGCCTTCACTAATAGGTCTCCAGATGTTCAAGAAAATGCTTGATCACCATTCTTTCAACTGTAGTTTAGGATAGGAAATAGTGGTTTTGCCTTCATTCCTGATAAGAATGATTTTGTTTAAAGGGTAATTGTTTCTTGTTGCTTTTTTATCATAAGTTTATTCTGTAGTTTATAGCCTAACCCATTTGATTCTGATTCCAGTAATTGAGCAGCATGTAAAAGAAATTGATTTGGATCTACCCAACATTATAACAGTAGCAGATATTCTGAAATGAGCAACATCCATGAATTCATATATTTACAGAAGTGGTATTTACTACCAAGAATAACAGAAATACCTGAGTGTAGAGTGAAAATTATCATAGATAGAATCCTCTGAAATTAGCAGGTTGTTAGTATTTATAGAACCTTTCAATCTTTTTCTAAAAGTATGCAGCAATACTTTACTCTCAATCCAAAGAACTCACAATTTATTTACAAAGCCACTAGTGTAAAATGATTGTGTTATTGACCATATCAGTATTGAGCATTGAAACATTGAAGCACTGAGAGAACAAATAAGACAGTCTATACAGGATACCTAATGGAACGTGTTCTTCAGTTTATGATAAACTGTGTGTGACAGATGTTTCACTGCAGCTCACACTGTTTTTCATCTGTCCAGAAATATTAACCAAGACAGGACCCCCAAAGCATCCGGCCTTTGACTTTCAGGTGCTGTTGAATTGGAATTATTTTCTATTCAAGCAAAATGTTTTCAATAGATGATGCAAAAATGCTGTAATTGTTCTGCAAATTTGGCCTTATCAGCTAGTGTATTCACAAAAATTCTGGCAATCATTGTAGGACCTTTAAAATGGTGAAGATTGTACCTGCGCAATAACACTGCTGAAGTATAGTTTAACTTTCCTAAACTGTTACATATGAAAGTCCCATTTTAAAAATAAATCATCTTTCTTCTCTCCTCTCCTAAGACATCACTGCCTGCTGGTGTATTGCTTCAAGCATTCCTTTGATATCTCATCAAAGTGATCACTCATTTTGTGTGAGCCTAAGCACAAGTAATCAGTAAGTCTTTTTAAATGAAGGGCATAATATACTGTCTTCACTTGACAACCATTTTTCAAGAAGGAATCACTTGATTGTGTTCACGACTGTGAAGGCTGACCAGATTTTCTTGGTCCTATTTTCAGATTCACGGAGACTGATATTGGCCCTGCAACTACTGTGAAAATGAGATCAGTTATTTTATCAAGGGATTCTATCAGGTTGCATTTGCTCATAAAGAAAGATTAATTTTAAGGATGAAGATACATCTTGATCCTTTACATGTGCAAATTTCCTGCTCATGACTGTTGTACATAATTTTCTGGTCGCAAAAGCTTCATGTAAAACTGCCTTACCTGGATGCCTGTGTCTCTTCATAAGGAAGGAATATTCAGTGTGGAGAAAGGACTTGTATTTGTTCTTGTTTTCAATCTCTGAGGAAAATCTTTGCATGTAAAGCTGTTTTGTATATTAGAGTAATAGAGCAATACAGCATGGATACCGGCCCTTTGGCCCAACAAATTCATGCTGACCAAGGTGCTCACCGTCTGATCCTAACTTCCTGTGTTCAGCTCATATCTCCTAGTCGCAACCCTTCCATGTATCAATCTAAATGTCACTAAGGTACCTGCCTCACACACTTCCTCTGGCAGCTCATTCTATTTACTTGTATCCTCAATGTGAAAAAAAATTGCCACCATACTCTCTGCCAGTGATGAATGTCTACTCTGAGGTCCCTCTCTTCCATTTCACAGCCTAGTTCCTTGCCAGTCAGAAAAGGCTCCCTTGCAAATCAGCCAATGATCTATCCATGCTCATATTTTTCCTGTAATACCATGGGCTCTTATCTTGTTAAGCAGCCTTAAGAATGCACCTTGTCAAATACCTTCTGAAAATCCAAATACACAGCATCCACCGATTCTCTTTTGCGTATCCGGCTGATTACTTCCTCAAAAGAATTCCAACAGATTTGTCAGGCAAGATTTTTCCTGATGGAAACCATGCTGACCTTTGCCTGTTTTATCATGTGCCTTTAAGTACCTCAAAATCACATTCTGAACAATAAACTCCAACATCTTCCATTGAGGTCAGGTTATCAGGCTTAAAAATTCTTTACTTCTGCCTCCCTCCCTCCCTTCTCGAAGAGTGAGTGATATTTGCAATTTTATTGTTGAGAAGGCCAGACAAAGTTCATACTGTGAAATTCTGAGTCTAACTGTCGTATCTCAGTTGTTTCATTTATCCCTGCCCGAAATGTTGACTGTACTGTTTTCCATAGATGCTGCCTGGCCTGCTGAGTTCCTCCAGCATTTTGTGTCAGTGTGTGTTGCTTGGATTTCCAGGATCTGCAGATTTTCTCGTCTGTGATCATCCAGCTTTGCTTTGCAGGCTTAATATACTACTGTCTGCAAAATTTCACTCATGTATCTTCCATTCAGAAACTTTTTTTCTAAACTATTCTACATTCCTTATACCTCTGACTGTATTCCCTTCTGCATCACACTTTCAAAGGTCTTCCTAAAATCTATTCCTATGGCCACATTTTCTGATTAATTCACTTTAATAAGCTGAGGTTTATTATCAGATACTATTTCAAAGTATTTTGTTTAACAAATTGATGTTAACTTTATGCAAAGCTGTTATAGTAAATATGTTAAATTATAACAGGTTTTGTTTCACAGTTAGACGAGTTGGACAGAACCAGCTGCTGTGAGGTTGCTTCACGATACAGTATGTCTCATTTGAAGAATCTTTCCTCCTCTCTTTGACTTGTATGAGTCCTTCTTTCATTGCTCTCTCTCTGTAGTTTCTGCTTTGTTTTGGCTCTTTGTTCAAGTTCTTAGTGAGACTTACTACTACAACCATGTATTCTCTCTCAGCAATTGCCTTCATTGCCATCGTGTCCTGACTGGCTTCCAGCTGTTTTTTTCAGGCCTCACAGTTCAGTCTCAGCCAGGATCTCTGTCAAATCACAATTTCTGTCCCTTTCTCACTCTCTCCCATAGTTCCAGGCCTCACTTTTCCAAATGTGCCATGTTCCCCAGTTCTTCTTGGCCTGCTGCTGGATCCACTCTCCCAACTAGCTGGTCTTGATGTACCTGGTATTCACAAAGGATTGGAAACTCGACCACCACCAATACTGCAAGGGGGCATCTTCGTTGTCAGCTGTCGCCAATCTTACCACACCCCACCCACCTCCGATCCTATAAGACAACCCCAGCCCAAGCATCGTCTTCAACCCTTCCTCCCCTGTTCTGTCACCTCCCTTCATTCTACTACATTACTCACCCTGAATCATCCCTTCCATAACCCCGTTCGGACACCAACCTTGCCTGGGCTCCAACTCTTGCTGATCTTCACCATGTACCCTTTCCTCACCCACTCTGACTCTAAGCAATCTGTCCTAAGCTGCGGCATAACCTTAGAATCATCAGTGAGTTCTGGTCCATTATGGTGTCGAACTCTTCTATTATATATGCGCCCATGCCCATTTCTTTGCAAGGGGTATTCATTCTTATGTCTCCAACACTCCTCTTCCTCTTGGATACTTCAACAGTCCCCCCCCACCTCACCAACCATCCTGGCCGTTGGCTCTCTCTTGAAGTTTTCATTCCTTATTGTTCACCAATTGCCTTGACTTCTGAAATTCCCTCAGCCACACTAATCTTATTACCCCCCACCTCACCCCTACCCCCAAGCCTGCTGCTCTCTGCTTAGTTTGGACCACTCTTAGTCTCGTTATCAAACCCACGGACAAGCCGTTGTGCTCTGGCGGCCAATCTCTTCCCTGCAGAGGCCAGAAGGCAGCTCTTGGAGGCCAACTCATATCTGCCCCTGGACCATGACCCCACCAGCAAACAGCAGGCCACCCTAACCCAAACAATCACAGATCTCCCTTCCATAGCTTTCACTATGATAGTACCCCAGCCCAACACTGCCAGCTTCTGTTTCCTACTAAAGAGCCACTAATAAACTATTTCCTAGTCCCATTGTTTCTGCCTGTACTTGCATCACTGAGCTTATCTTCTTATACCTTGACTCTGTCATATCCCCTTTTCCAGTCCACTCACTCCTATATCTATCATGCTGCACTATTTTGACAACTTCCAATTCCTTGGCCACCACATTTATGTCCTGTATTTATTATTACGAATGTGCCATAACTCTGAGGGGCCGAAGGGTACAAAGTAGCCCCCTCCTTTGTGAGAATCGCAAGATCGCTATTAATTCGGGTCTGGGACCCAGGAAATGAGAGAGAATCCTAAAGGTTTTTGGAATGTGTCCTGGCCCCTCAGCAAGACAAGCCACGGAGACGGGAATGGTAGCTTTGAAAGGAATAGGAAAAGAGACGGAAATGGTGCCCTTTCATAGGATCGTTATAAATTGTGAGCTGGTATCTGGATCAGTTGAAATAGGGATGCGATCAGAGTTCCCGAGAACTGATGCGGACATCCTCCTTGGTAACGATTTAGCCAATGGTAAGGTTTGGTCAGCAATGAAGCTGACGAGCCAGCCTGTGAGTGTTGAGGTCCCGCCCCTAGACTCCAAGATCTATCCCGCATGCACGATCACTCGCAGCATGTCGAGAAAGGCAGCTGAGACAGAGAGCAGTTTAAATCCGGCCAGTATCGATTTGGCCGAGACGTTTTTACCGACCCTGTACCACAAGGGTTTAGAGGGTGGGAAAACGGAGAATAGGAAAGTGAAAGAGAGTAAGGGAGATGAGGTAGTCCTGCCCTTAGTGAGGAGAAAATTTATACAAGCATGAAGTAAAGATGAGAAATAGATAAGGCTGTTAAAAGGTCCAGAGTTGGACATGGATGATCTGTCTGGTTTGGCAGAACTGTTTGAAGAAGTTGAAAATTCTAAAGGTGTTCCCGATAATGAAATGAGGGCAGTCCTAGATGAAAAGGATGCCATTACCTTGAAGAAGGCTGCTGGGTTGGCAGATGAGGTTGTTTCAGCCCGCGGGGTTGAGTTTACTCCAGAAGGGAGTTGCCCAGAGAGTAGCTGGGAGGATCAGGGGAATTTAGAATTTGAAAAGGGTACGGGTATGGAAAGCCTGGAAGAGGCAAATGTCCCGTTTGAGTGTGTCCAAGATGTGGATGCAGGTAGTACTGAGCCTAGTAATGGCGCTCAGAAAAAGTCTGAGGTATTTGATTCAGTTGAAAAGGAGTGCAGTCCTTGTGGGTCAGATGGACTTGGTTCAGTGAAGAAAGGGTTAACCTTGGTAATCGTGGGAAGTGAGAGTTCCCAGGTGTTTGTGCTCGAAGGTGTGTTAAAAGTTAGTGAGGAGATAAAAGGTGGTGAGGTGAATATTATTATTGAAAGGAAACGTGTAGTTCCCAATTTGAATGAAGAAAATTTAAAGTCTGGATTGATGTCAGAAGCAGCCACCAGGTTACAGAGACATTGGCTTGGTAACACGGTGCCTGCGAATCAATTACAGGTTGAGTTGGAATGTAAAGGTGCCCCACAAACTTAAGAGTGTGGTGTGAAAAAGCAGAATTCGAAATGCTGTTTGAACAAAGAGGGATCGCTTTCAGATCTTAAATTGAGAATTAATAGCATGAAGGGTCCTGAAGAGAAAACTAGCAACTTGCTTAAACTTAAAGAATTGTGTGGAAATTCGGAAAATGGTCTTAAGTTTGGAACACATTGTTGATAAAATAACTCCTATGAAAGGAGCGGGCGAAAGCCTATTTCGCCAGGGTGCACAAGCTCACCACGTGGGAGTTAACTGGAAAAGGGGCGAGGGTTGATGGGATGCCATTTTAACGAGCAGGATCTGGTTTTAAGGGATTTCGACAAAGCATGTGAATAATAAAGACAACCCCAATGGAAGATTGACTGTTAAGTTTGAAAGTAACATAAAGATTAGAATTTGCATGAACTTTTGTAGTATACACGTAAGCTAAGATCACAACTCTTTAGTTTTTGTTTGCTGAAGAAAAGGAATAAAAATAGGTGGTTAGCCAATTGAAGTCTGATGCTACAAGACTTTAGTATGGTACAAGATGTTAAGATATTAAAGGAAGTGACAATGTAATCGTTCACTGTTTAGATGCTGAATTGAATGTATAACTGTATTACTCTGTAGTGAAAAAAAACCTTTTGTATTGTGTTAGATTCTAAAATCCTGTAAGACTCTGTATTACTTTGTTTTCACCAATGGTAAAAACGCTTTGAAGGAAGGGGGTGTTACGAATGTGCCACAACTCTGAGGGGCCGAAAGGTACAAAGTAGCCCCCTCCTTTGTGAGAATCGCAAGATCGCTATTAATTTGGGTTTGGGACCCAGAAAATGAGAAAGAATCCTAAAGGTTTTTGGAATGTGTCCTGGCCCCTCAGCGAGACAAAGCCACGGACAATGGCCATTGTCTCTTGGTGACGGAATTGTGTATTGAGTACTGTACTATTCATTGAAGCCCTCAGGGAATGACCAGAGTGGGCTGGTTGAGGGATTGCATCATCCCAACCTGATTGACATCTGAGACCCTGTGAGTAAGGATAAAAGAGGGTCTGGGGAACACCCCTTTAGACGCACCAGGAGAAACACTAGAAATCCCGTGACAGCGTTTAATAGCGACAGCTGTTGGGGAGCCTGTGTGCGTCCTTTTCCTTTGCCTAGGAATTGGCGGGTTTACCACGGAAGAACGGCTTAGCTAACGAAGAGGCCACCACCAACGAAATTTCAAAGGATCGACATCATGAAAAGGAAAAGCTGGCAAGTTTCTGAAATCTGTCTCTCTCCAACCAAAAAGCTGCAGCCTGAATGAACTGAGTGACTTTTATATTTCCATCGGACAATACATTATCCCCCTAGACAACGATAGAGCTATTTCTTATTGATTACTATTATACCCGCACTTTTAGATTTAGTATTGACGATGTATATTATCTGTGTGTTTGCATTGATATTATTTTTGTGTATTTTTATCAATAAATACTGTTAAAAATAGTACCATCAGACTTCAACAGACCTCTCTATCTTTGCTGGTAAGTGACCCAGTTACGGGGTTCGTAACATTATATACTGCCACCCTCAATCAGGAAGGTCTTATGGCCCTCTGCTTTTTCCATTTACATTCCAACATGTTGGTCCATGGCCTCCTCTTCTGCTGCAATGAGGCCACTCTCAGTTTAGAGAAGCAACACCTCATATTCTGCCTGGATAGCCTCCAACTTGATGGCAGGAACATCAATTTATACAACTTCGATAAATTTACCCCTCCCTCTTCTCTCTTCTTCATTTACTCCCTCTTGACTCCCTCTTACCTCTTTTCTTCATCCACCCATCACCCTCCGCTTTCCCTTTCTGCCATAATCCTGTCTTCACCCCATCAGATTCCTTCTTCTCCAGCTCTTTGCCTTTTCTACCTATCTCTCCAGCTACTTATTTCAACCCCCTCTCCCCCACCCACCTGGCTTCACCCATCACCTTCTAGCTTATACTCCATCCCCTTCCTCCACCTCATTCTGGGATCTTTCCCGTACTGATAAAGGGTCTCGGCCAGAAATGTCAACTGCTTTTTCATTTCCATAGACATTGCCTGCTCTGGTCAGTTCCTTCACTTGGTGTTGTGTGTGTTCCTAAGGAGAAAATAAGCATTAGTTTATGGGAAAAAAAGCTTGGTTAGAAACTCTACTTGAGGTTTTTGCAGATGCAGAATTGTCAAGAGAGGATGAATAGATATTGTGTATTTGAGCTACCAGAAGACTTTTGATAATGTTGGTGTGAATGGGGACTGCCATTAACATATTTGCATGGATTGAGTATTGCTTGATCGGCACAAATCAGAGAGAAGGAGCATAGAACATAGATCAGTACAACACAGGAACAACCCCACACTATCTGTGTAGGGATGATGCTTAAGTAAGCTCAACCTATCCTCATCCTATACATAATTCATATGTTTGCATGCCTACATCACTGTCTAAACATTTTTTAAATGCCACCATCATGTGTGCTTCCACCACAATCTTTGTTAGTGTGTTCTAGCTACCTACCACTCTCTCTAAAGAAAAACTTACCCCAATCATCTCCTTTAAACGTACCCCCCCCCCCATCTTAAAGCTATATTCTGAAGTATTTGAGATTTCTATCCGTGGGGGGAAAAAGCTATCCATCTACCTTCTGCACCAGTGATTCTTTTCCGGTTGATGGGCAGAGGCCAGTGGTGTGCTACAGTGATTAGTGCTTAGGCCTCAGCTATTTACAATGATATGGATTGGGGAACAAAATGTAGCATCTTCATTGCAGATGACGTGATGCTAAGGGGCGGGGAGTTTAGCAGTTAGGAATGTAAGCTGTGAGTAGATGCAAAGAAACTCCAATATGATCTAGACAAGACATATGAGTGGACAAATGAACTGCAGGTAGAGCTTAAACAGATAACTGGTATGTTATCAAATTCAGTTCTAAAAACAAACACCTAGGTTATTATTACTTGAAATGTGTTAGCTTGGGGAAAAATGAAAGTGCAAAGCAATGTGGGTGTCCTGCACATCATTCGCTGAAAGCAAATGTTCAGGTGCCGCAAGGCAAGTGGAATTTGATTACAAGACCATAAGAGCAGAATTAGGCCATTTGGCTAATCAGGTCTTCTCCGCCATTTCATCATGGCCAATCTATTTTCCCTCTCAGGCCCCAATTTCCTGCCTTCTCCCCATATCCTTTCATGCCCTGACTAATCAAGAATCTATCACGCTTTGCCTTTAATATACTGAAAGACTTGGCCTCCAAAGCTGCCTGTGTCATTGAATTCCATTGATTCACCACACGGTGGCTAAAGAAATTCCTCCTCATCTCCGTTCTAAAAGGACACCACTCTATTCTGATCATGTGTCCTCTGGTCTTAGACTTTCATACCATAGTTAACATCTTCTCCACATCCACTCAGTCGATGCCTTTCAACATTCAATAGGTTTCAATTAAGTCACCCCTCATTCTTCAGAATTCCAGTGAATACAGGCCCAAAGCCACCAAACCCTCTCTAATGTCAGCACATCCTTCTTATAACAAACCTTTCAAGCCTGGATTTATTTTTATGAACCACCTTTGAACCCTTTCTAACGTAAGCATATCCTCTCTTAAACAAGGGGCCCAAAACTGCTCACAATATTCCAAGGGAGGCCTCAACAGTGCTTTATAGAGCCTCACATCACATCCTTACCTCTATATTCTAGTCCTCTTCAAATGAATGCTAACATCGCTTTTGCCTTCCTCTCCACAGACTGAACTTGCAAATTAACCTTTAGGGTATCTTGCAAGAGGAATCCCAAGTCCCTTTTTACCTCATTTTTAAAAAAAAATTCTTTATTCTTAGATTTCTACCCCTTGATTTCTTTTACAAAGTGCATGACCAATCACTTCCCAACACAATTCCATCTGAAGCTTCTTTGTTCAATTTATCAATCTGTCAGTCTTTCTGTAGCCTCTCTACTTCCTGAAAGCTACCTGCTCCTCCACTTGTCTTTATATCATCCGCGAACTTTGCAATAAAACCATCAATTCCGTCATCCAAGTCATTGATATGTAATGTACAAAGGATTGGTCCCAGCACAGACCCCTGTGGAATACCAATTGTCACTGGCAGCCTATCAGTAAAGGCTACCTCTATTCTCATGTTTTGCTTCCTTCCAATCAGCCATTACTTTATCCGTGCTAGCATCTTTCCAGTAATGCCTCAGGCTGTTAACTTGTGTGGCACCTTTTTAAAGGCCTTCTGAAAATCCAAATACTGTACGCAACATCCACCAATCCTTCTTTGTCTGTCCTGCTTGTTACTTCTTGGAATTTGAACAGATTTGTTAGGCAAGATTTTCCCTTGAGGAAACCATGCTGAATATGGTCTTCGTTGCACATATGGTTGAGATCAGGAACAGAATGCTTTGGTGTAGTTTATGGGGCCCAGGTGAGTCTCCGTCTGGAGACTGGTGTGCAGTTCTGTTCTCCCAAAGTAAGGGAAGATGTTTTTGCCAGTGAGAGAATGCAACAAATGTTTACTAGACTGATGGCTTGTATATGAGGTAAGATTGGGTTGGTTGAGTTGAGAGTAGAAGAGTAAGGGGCACCTTAGAAACATAAACTTTTAACAGGACTGGACAGACTAGCTATAGAATATCCCTGATAGCTCGAGAGCCTAGACTCAGGGTTGAAACTCACAGAATGCAGTGCATTCTATTTAGAAACAAGGGAGGCATGGTAGCCTAGTGGTTAGCACAACATTTTACAGTTCAGTTCCCGCCATTGAATTCAGTTTATACATTCTCCCCGTGACTATGTGGGTTTCCTACTAGTGATCAGCTTACCTCCCACTGTCCAAAGACATACTGGTTGGTAGGTTAAGTGGTCATTGTCAGTGGTCCTGTGATTAGGCTAGGGTTAAATTGCTGGGTGACATGGCTTGAAGGGTTAGTAGGGCCTGTTCTGTGCTCTATCTCAATACATAAATAAGAAAGGTCAGATGTGACTTCTTCGACCAGAGGTGAACCTGTTCATTATCAACCACAAAATGAGTGAAAACCAAGTCATTAAGTATGTTCAGGAGGGGGTAGGTATATTAAAACAAAATGGATCAAGGGATATAGGAAGAATGTTGGGTACATGGTACTGAAGTTTGGAGTGGGGAAGCTCCTCTGTTTCTATGCTTTCTAAAATGATGCTTCAGATCACATTTCCAGATCTCTATAAAATGTCACACCTGTAAATTTATATTATAAGATTGAATTCTACTTTTCCTCATCACAAATACTATTTCTACTTTGTTGACAGGTAAGTGTTTGAGGATCGTTATTTAATAAAAAATGTTTATCACTTTAATAGATGACAGCAGTGAACTGATCCACTAGTGTAATCCATTTTGCATGTTTTGATATTATGATAAACAACATATATGCTCAAATGGTCAAAATGCTCCTCCAGTAGAGTTTCGGAGGCAAGAATTCTGATGACTGTGGAGTTGTTGTGAAACCATCATGGGCAATGGCACGTATGCCTATCATGGCCTAAACCAGATCATTCACAGCTTTAATATCCTTATCAGTCCTAATCTGTAATTTAGTAGCCAGACTTCTGTCCTGAGTCAGAAAGCTGTAGTTTGAATACTATTCAAGATTTAAGTATCAAAGACTGTGTAAGTTATACAACCTTGAGATTTGTTTGCTCACATGTAGCCACATAGCAAGACACCCAATTAAAGAAAAAAGAACAAAAATAAAAGGTAAAAGACCAACACCCCCAAGAGAAAGAAAAAAAACATGAATTATGCAAAAAATTGAAGCGAACAACAATATTCTGAGCCAAAATTGAGTCCTCACATCCAAACCTCGGAGCAGCACAGAGTCAGCCCAAAGCCTTGCTTATCAGTTCATGTTAGCAGGCGCGTGCACAGCAGCCAAGGCAGTCTTTATAGCCTCAGCGCCATGGAGAAAGGAGAGACCACTGTGGAGAATAAGCAAAATACGCTCTTGTGCCAGATCTTGGCACCCTGTCTTATCAGTTTATCTGGGCTGGCTTTTAAATTGACCAAACAACAGACAGCGAAAGGCACCTGCGCCTTGGAGAGTGGAGTAAGATATCATGGAGAGTGAGCAAAATCAGCTCTACTTTCCAGCGTTTAAACTGTCTAAACAGCAAATTGTACCTTGCACTAAGAGCTGGTTGCAGCGAAAGGCTCCGGGCCTAGACCACACCGCCCAGTGACTTGCTCTGGGCCCAAAGCTGCTCTCAACCTCTTCAAATCAGCTTCTAGAAATTTGTGTTCAAACATCTAAATCAGTACTCCAGTGCTGTATTGAAGGAGTGCTACTTTGTTGAGATTCCTGTCTTAACAGATAAATTTTAAGATAAGGCTTTGTGGCCTCTCAAGATCATATGAAAATTGATCCCCCCAAAAATAATGTTGAAATAGAGAAAAAAAAATTATCTCTAGCTCTGTGGCAAATTTATATTCCTTAATCAATGTTTCTAAATAGATTATCTAGTCATTATCATATTCCTGTTTTTAAAAGGTTGCTGATCACAAAATGTTTCTGAGACTATTATAATTGCAATATTTATTCCAATTTAAAAGTATATTTTATTGGCTATAACAAAATGCTTGGGATCCCCTGAAGGGACATGAAAGGCAGTACATAACAGCAGCAATTTTTTTCTTCATAAAACAGCTAATTACATATACTTTTACATATCTTACCAAGGCTTCATTCAGTCCTACTCCACTCCCCTAGTACACAAATAAAGGCAAAATTTTCCCAACAGTGGAAATAAGAAATACATATAGAAAATGGAGCATACACATGGTGGTCAAGCAACAGATGCTTTCATTATTTACTTACTTATTATGACACTGAAGGAGACCATTTATCCCATTGAGTCCCTGCTGGCTCATAAAAAATGCCGGACACTGGTCCCCTAGGCCTGAGTCGACGTAGTAGTAGTAGCAGCAGTAGCAGTAGGCTCACAACAGAATGTTAGTCGTATGTGGGTTTTTGTCTCACATGCCTATCAATGCCACTTTGATTCTTGTGCCATCTGCATACACATACCAACGCATCTACCAGGTCTGGGAGGAAAACACAACACATGCGGTAAACCTCTCTGTTCCTGGAGAGAACATGCAAGCCGGACACAGATAGCACTCCCAAGTCGGGGTCAAACCTGAATCCTAGGTATTGTGAGGCAGCAGCAATAACTATATTTCAGTTTGTTATGATCTTTGATTTGCTACCAACTTCAGAGTACCAGATTATTTGGCTTTTTATTTGAGTTGTTTGGTTGACATTTTTATATGGTGCTTCTGAGGTGGCAAATTCTTCAAGTTATAGTAAGTACTAGAGTATTTTATGTAATTGATAGTAGAGGAAATAAAAGCTGACATTATATACCTAAGAAGTGATAAATTGTCTACTTGGAAAAATAACCATTGCAATTCTTGGTTGTTGACTATAATGGTGTCCTTTCTGCTAACCTATCTGCTTTTGAACTTTCATGTTATGCATTTATTTCTTCCAACTTTTCGTTTTCCAACCTAGAAACAAATTACTGCTGCAAGAGAAGAACAAGGGAAAACGTGAATTGATATTTCTCCACAAAATCAATTAAACATTTGATATTTAATTTTGAAAGGAATACATCAAACAATGTGTTTATTTTTGAAGAATAGTGGCAATCTTTTAGTTTAGTAATCATTACTTATCTTTGACCAAAATTGGGTTATTATAAATGCAGCTGACTAAGGTACCAATTCAAGTATTAAATATATCCCGAAATCCTGATGTGAGAAGCCAATATCAGAGTGGTCAGTCTTTTGTAATGACATTGCAAATGAAGCTCTGTAAACCACATATTGAAAATGTATGATTTTCCTGCATAGACCAGGATGCTGCATTTTATACATTTTCCATTGTTTACTAGTTAATAGGAACTAATTCCTTTGGATTTCCAATGTTTATTTTATTTCACAGGGTGCGATCAGCCTATCCCAGTTTCCTTAGGCATGACACAAAGGATTTAGGGAGAATGGAAATGCAGGTATGTTATATAATTATTCGTTTAAAGTTATTTACTATTTTATGTAATATTCTGTACGTAGTATGAGGAAATTAATAAAATGATTTCAAAGCCATATAGTGAAGTATTCCAGAAGAAAGTTTTAGGTTTAATATCACTGGAATATGCTGTGAAATTTGTTAGCTTAGAAGAGGCAGTACAATGCAATAAATGTTAAACATAGAGAAGAAAAGTCAATTTCAGTAATTATATATAACGGCGAGGAAAAAAAGTGTGGTAGTGTTCATGGGTTCAATGTCCATTTAGAAATCAAATGGCAGAGCAGAAAAAGCTGCTTCTGATTTGCTGAGTGTGTGCCTTCAAACTTCTGTACCTACTTCCTGATGGTAACAGTAAGAAGAGGGCATGTCCTGGGTAAGGAGGGTCCCTAATAGTGGATGCTGCCTTCCTAAGGCACCACTCCTTGAAGATACCTTGGATGCTACAGAGGCTAGTTCCCATGACGAAACTGACTAATTTTACAACTTCCTGTAGCTTCTTACGATGCAATAGCAACATCCCCTCCCCCCATACCAGACAGTCAGAATGCTCTCCATGGTACATCTGTGGAAGTTTTTGAGTAATCAATAAAGTAATCTAATTTGATATTTTTAAGGGTGCTCTTCCTTTAAGTTCAAGGTAAATCTTTCTTCTTCAATGTATTGTGATTTATAGCATCATATGCAGCTAGTGACTAGAATGTTGTTTTGCCAATTGTCAAGATTTTTCATGCGTCTCACGACAAAATATCATAAAGCTCCTTTATTCATTTTCTTTTAAGAGAGTGGCAATAATTCCCTTTCAGGCGATTTACAAGAGTTTTTCAAACTATTTTATTGCATTTGACAGTTACGTGAAATAGAGAGGTTGTGGCAAATGTGCCTGTGATGTGTTTAACAGCAATGTTTGTTTATTTGTGTTAGTTATGTGATGGCCAATGCTTTAAAACACAGTTTAGTATTTTCAACTATCACTTTGCTACCCTGGGTGACATTGGGGGTGGGGCTGCCATAATGCACCAACAAGCTGTCCAAAGGTGATACGATGAAAGTCTGTTTCTAACAAGCCAAGTTTTGCCTGATCAGAGAACAAGATATCTATTTATTTATTTTGAGACGCTGTGTGGAACAGGCCCTTCTGGCCCTTCGAGCTACCCATCAATTTAATCCTTGCCTCGTCACGGGACAATTTACTAACTGGTAGGTCTTTGTACTGTGTGAGGAAACTGAGGGAAACCCACTCAGACACAAGGAGAACACACAAAGTCCTTACAGATGGCACTGGATTTGGACTCTGCCCCAAGCTGTAAAAGCATAGTGCTGAACGCTATGCTGCTGTGGTGCCGTGTACACTACTGTGGTGCCCTCTGATAATGTGTATGACAAGTGACAATCCAAACTCAGTAGAGCAATTTTAAAGGATGTGCTGTTAGTGGTATGCTGATAGAAGTGTTGAGTGACTGAGAGTAGAGTTGTGAGAAAGAATGGACTGCAAATCCCACCAGTGAAAAAAAAATGAGGTATATTTAGGACTGATTAGGATTCCATTTGCTTTGATGAAGTGAGTAAATCAAGAAGTTATTAACTTTGGGATCTGGTTTCAACCATGCAGACAATGGTGGTAGATAGGAACTGCTATTTCCTTCTCATCTAAGAAGAGATGTAGGATCTCAAACTGGTCTGGTGTAGATAAGGATGGCGTAAAGAAGAATTGAATAGTGGAAAAACTTGAAGTTTAAAACACATTTATTATTAAAGTAGGTATTCTATATACAACTTTGAGATTTGTTGCCTTACTGGCAGTCAGAAACAAGAAACCAAATAAACCCGTTATAAAAGAAGACCATCAATCACCCAGTCTCAGAAAACAGCAAGTCATGTAAATGACAAAAGCAAGCAAATCACATTCAGAACTGAATTTCACGATAATGAGTCCGTAGCCACAAAGCCAGTCACAGCCGATCCAGGAGCCTGTTAGTTGCAGGCCAAAGCCTTAGTTCAGAACAGAGATGAGTAAACCTCATGGATCAGTAAGCTGAACACCTGCCTGCCCCTCTCCTCCAGCCCCAACACTCTGATCTTTTCAATCTGGTCTGGGCATTAAATTGGTCAAACCTTTGGTCATCCCTAGTTCTTGAGCCCGGGCCCACTGCCTCAATTTGTCCTGTACCTGACCTTTCCAATCTGGCCTAGCGTTTAAGTCAGTCAAACATTAGGTTGTTCTTCACTTCTGAGGTGGTTAGGGAAAGAAATTGTAGGGTGAAAAAGAGGAAGTCATTAGACGAATCATACAGAACTAAGTTTTGTACTGGTCATAGACTTTGAAGTTGCATTTCACATATTTCAAATCATTTAAATATAACAACAAAAAGTGACCATTTTTACTCTTGGGAACCTTAATGAATAATACCTTCCATTTTGAAAAATATCCAACCACCTCTATTTTCTTTCTCACCTCAAAGACTATTACGTTCTCAGTTTACCACTGAACCTCTAATACCACTTGATTCTGTTTCCAAAACAAATCTGAAAGGGCGTCTGGGCATAGACACCACAAGGAGGACATTTCTGTTTCTTCTGTGCTGATTCTCTTGATATTCTTCCCCTTTGCAAGTCTTTCTTCATACTCACTGTGGTTATTCTGTTGTATTTAATTACTTTTCCGATATACTTATAATTTTTGTAACTATCCTGAATTTATCAAGTGCATCTTTAAAGTCTCAGTTTCATTTTAATTTCTTAACCCAACTTATGAGATCTAGCTTCTGGAAAACTGACTGTACTTCTTAGAGGCAACATGCAGAAAATGCTGGAGGAACTCAGTAGGCCAGACGGCATTTATGGGAAAAAGTACAGTCAACATTTCAGGCCGAAACCTTTCAGCAGGACTCTTGTTTGTACTTCTTATGGACAAAGCCTTTGTCTTAGGTAGCTCCTATTTCAATAATTCCTGTTATTTTACACTGTACTCACTTACTTGCCAGATTTTGCTTTAAAATTATTTGGGTTAATTGCCTCCCATTTTATTTAAATTGTTACTTACTTAAATTTTCTTTATCTTTCTTTCAAATTTCTCTACAGTCTTTTTCATTTTCTGAATTTAATTTATGTTGTCTTTTAACCCTATGATCTGGATGAAAATGAAAATGTTTGTTTTGGCAAACCTACAAATGATCCTAGATTCTGGAGTTTGACAGCTAAATCTCGTAGAGCTCCTGCAGCAGATGATATGGGTGTCTCTTTGCTCCAGTTATCCATGTTCAGTCCTGACCTCCAGTGGTTTTTGTGGAATAGAGTTGCATGTTCTTCCCTTTGATTACCTTGGTTCCCTTCCATCTCTCTGAGATTTGCTGATTAATGTGTTAATTGGTAACTGTAAGTTATTCTGTAGTTGTGATAGGTAAGAGAAGAAACGGTAGAAATTTTGGGCATTTGTGGAAGGTCAGGTTGCAGAGTAAAAGGTAGGGGAATAGGACTGATGAGATTCAATGAGATTACAACATGGAAATAGGAAATCCCATCGATGCACATTTGCATAAAGAATTAGCCTTTCTAACAAAAATAGTGAAATCAGGTCATAGAATTTTATTGCCAGGAAGGAAGGCAAAGTAAAGGGTAGTTGTGGAGTCTGCATATGGTAATTATAATCATTGAACTACAGGAACATTACTCAGCAGTGCCCAGGACCCCAGACCCTTTTCCTTATACTCTAGCAAATTTTGAATTGGCACAATTGCAGAGTGTACATGTGGAAGTTTTAACTGAATCCAGAGTAAAATTTAGATTTGTTCCTCTCTTATGTTCCAACCCTCATTTACCCCACCGAGAAATAAAGTCATTTTGATGAGGTTAGCATACATGATTCTGAAATTTAGAGAATAGAAAAATAGTCTAATCAATCTGTCTTCTTGTGAGATAACTGCTATTTAAGGAAATAACCTAGTGAATCTTCACGTCACTTCCTCTCTTGCAAATACAGTATGTTTTTACTTAGGAAGAACAAATGGTACACACAGTCCATTGTAAGTTATTGTGTTGAGAAACTTGAACTCAGATCTTCTAACAATAAAGGCCAACCTGTCATTCATCTTTTTAATTACATGCTTTACCCAAGCTCCTTTAAACATTGACATTTACCATTTTGATAATAATTAAAACATTTGTTTTTTCTTCCATGTAGATAATCTCATCGGTTTCCACTTTGTATTTCACCTGCCAGGTTGTACTCGCTCACTTAGCTTGTCCATTCATTTAAATTCATTGCCATGGTTTATATCCCCTTGTAGTTTTAGTCAGCAGCAGCAATGGAAATGCTATAAATGGTTCTCTCAGCGAAACTGTCTTACGCTGCTAGACCAATCTTGCCACCCATGACATACCTGTTCATTGTTACTTTATTTCCTGCTAGACAGTTTTCAGTCATGCTAGTATATTACTTCCAATTTCACATGCTCAGACCTTGTTCAGTAATCTGCTGTGTGCGATCTTATCAAAGATTTCTTGAAAATCCCGAAGTACCACATCCATTGGACCTATACCATCTGGTCTACTAAATGATCTATGAAGAAATGCATTGGTCAATACGATCACCCTTTCATTAATCCACATTGACTCTGTTCATTTGTATTATTTAATGAGCATTTGGTATCACATCCTTTATAAAAGATTACAGCATTTCCCCTGCCACTGTTGTCAGCCTAACAGTTCAGTAGTTCTCTATTTGATACATTCCAATTTGCAGGGCCTATTTCAGAATTTATAGTATTTTGGAAGTTAATAACCAGAGCATAGACTAACTCTGCTGCCTATTATTTTGGAACCCTGGGATACAGGTAATCAGTTTCTTGAGATTTATATTAAGCAAGCTTTCCTTCATTTTGCCATTAGAATTAGCTGTTGCTGTGTTTTTGTGTTGAGTGGAAATAATTGTTTTGGCATAGAAAACAACTTATACAATATATTGTTATTGAATTTAAATCTGATTTTGAATATTAGATTCATACATTTTTTTATATCTTTTCGAGTGAATAGCCACTTCCATCAAAAATGTAATGTTATTACATTTTCAGGATATTTTGTCTAAATTCTAATTCCTTTGCAGTCTGCAAATATAAAATAAATGTTTCCAAACTAATCCTCCAATTCATCAATAACCCATTTATTTACAGATTTTTGGCCTAATTTATAAAAAGAACAGCCAATTTTCAATGCATTCTAATTGAGTAACATTAGACCGATATATTTCAAAGGATCTTTTATTCAACAGAGTAGTTTATACTGGTTCAGTCTATTATTTGCTAAAAAAGGATATTTTCCTGAAATCCAGACATTAATTTTCTGAGGGCATGCTGCCTTATTTTGTTGTCATAGTTATTAGGGTCTGTGGTAGCTTTGGGATTTTTGAAGGGTGCTTTAATTTTATCTCTTGAAATAAATCTTTTGAGTTATATATTTTGGATTTTTTTTCAAAATATTGAACTGCTTTTGAATGTCAAGGACACAAATATATGTGCTGGGAGTAGCCCACAGGTGTCGCCATGCTGATTCTGGCACTAGCAAAGCATGTCCACAATTTACTAACCTCAACTTGTACGTCTTTGGAATGTGGGAGGAAACTGGATCACCCAGAGGAAATCCATGTGGACATGGGGAGAATGTACAAAATCCTCACAGACGATGGCGGGAAGTGAACCCTGTGGACTGACTGTCAGTGCTGTAAGCACTACGCTACCGTGCTCTGCCTGTTTAACTTCAACATTGTTTGACTCATTCTGCTGAAGACAGCTATGATTAAATCTAAAACATTCATAAAACTCTTCTATTTGGCCTTGATTGCATTATGGTTACTATTAGATAAATGTTCACCCTCTGCTTTTCTGTTGACTAAATCTGATTTACTGTTCAAGGCTGGACCTAGTACTGTATGGCCTAAACCATTGTTACTTCTTACTGAAATCTAGCAAAGACAATCAGAGCAATTTGATTACAATAAAGGACTGATGACTAATGATGCTGTTATATACTGTCAACAAGGAATGCAGTAACTGTTAATAACAGGTTAACTAATGGTGTCAACCTGATGGTTGCAAAAAAAATGCTATTCTGGAGCCTTGTAAGGCCTAACTGTGATTTTTTTTAAGCTTCCTAAGACTTGTATGTTTTATTTACCTGTATTTTCTTAACTGCTTTCACTGGCACTGATGTGGAAGTTGCTTTTGCAGTGCCAATGGAACTGTTAGTATTCACTAACATTAGTTTATTAACTTGACAGAAATTTTGAGTATTCCATTGCGTCATTAAATGTGGAATTCAGAAGATTCTCTCTCAATGAGTGTGGCTTCTCTGTCCAAGCTGTTAGTGAGGTAATCAACCCAGAATTACTAGTTTGAATTGAAATTCAAAGTTTTCACTTGCTGTAAAAATATTGAACCAATTGCAGCTTGATGAATGAGGTGCAACTGAGCCTTTAAGGTCTGTCAGTACTAATAACTGATAAGCAACATCTCTTATTCTGAACTGTAATTTTATAAGGATAGAATTTGTTTGCATTAGGTAATTTGCAAAGTTTTTTTTATTCTTGTATGTACGGAATTTATTGTCCTCATTTTAAAATATTAAATAGTTTATAAAGAAGGAGAGCAAATACAAGGTTTTGACCTAAAACATCAACAATTTTCTTCCTCTCATTGACGCCACTTAACCGACTGGGTTTCTCCAAGAGTTTTTTTGGGGTCACGGAGTATTTTAGAAATCCTTTTAACAAATTTTTTAAAACAACAATTGAAAATTAACTTGGTTTCTAAATGGTATTGTTATTTTACCTCATATAATGTAAGAAATGTGAATGTGAAGTTGTAAGCTTTGGTGCATAGAAAGATCAAGAAAAGGAAAAAATTATTTTCTCCCAGTGAGACTTTTGCTGCTACATTAATAATGACAAATATTTTATATGCATCTTGTATTTTGGTTGTTTTGAGAGCTATGCACATAGCACTAGTTTCATCAGTCAGCCTACTGCTATAATTACGCTTGATTAAGTTCATCACTGAAAACAATGACTCACATGAAATTGTCCATGAAAATACTGTTAATTTTGCCACAGCAGGACTTTTCAGGCAGTTAAAAGTTTCAGGCATGGAATTCCAGAATTTCAGAACCTCTTTTGTCTTTTGATTCAGTCACTAACTGACCTCTTTTAATATTTTCTAGTTCAGCTTTTAAGTTGACAAATGTTTGCCTTCAAATTGAGCTGCTTTGTAAATCAATCATGTTTCAAAATTATCTGGATCAATCCATTGCAACATTACCAAACTCACAAACATCAGAAGAAAAAATATAAGCAGAGCGAAGCCAATGCCAACTGGCCAAACCATTTACTATCCAATACTGATATGTACACTAGGACTGCAAGGATTTCAGAATGTACCATCCAAAGTCAAGTGTCCTGGTACACATCTAGCTGATGCCAATCCGGTGTGTGACAATCCTGTGAAAATAACTCGTAGCTCTTGGGTTGCAAACAATCATTCTCTGATTCATTTGGCAGCAAAGTCATACCGCACTATAGCACAGAAACAGGCCCATTGGCCCATGCAATCTATTCTGCCTAGTCCCATCAATCAACACTTCGAACATCACCCTCCATAGCCTTCCCATCTGTGTATTTATCCAAATTTTACTCAGATGTTGTAATCTAACCCATATCCACCACTTCCACTGGCATCTTGCTCCACACTTGTACCACCCACTGAGTTAAAAAGCTGCCCCTCAACATGTTCCACTTAAAAATTTATTTCTCACTCCTTCCTGACCTATGATTTATGGTTCGAGTCTCACCCAACCTCAGCAGTAAAAGTCACCTTGCATTTACCTTATTTGTATTCCTCATAATTCTGTATGTACAATGGATTCCACTTAATTGGGTCATTGGTTTATCCAGCAATCTGCTTATTGGTGTCCACTCTTAAAAAATAAAATTAAATCAAGAAAATAGCCAGGATTCCCTTTGTTTATGTGGGACACTATGCCGCTTAATTGGGACAGGAGATTGTTGCTGAACAGTGTCTAACTAGCATCAGTCTTGTGTACTTCTCTGACCGTTGGACATCACACTGTGCTGAGAGTGAATAGTTAAATAGTATGATATCAGTTTGCTTATCCTGTGGATGATGGTATTCCTGCAGTGTTTTGAGGCATCTGATGTAGGTAGTTCATGACCCCAGAGGACAGAATCATTGCTAGCCTGTAGCCTACAAGTTTAATGCTGTATTTAAAGCTTTGATCTCTGAACACTATCTTCCTCAGATGGTTATGTCAGTGGTGGTACAGTGAATTTCTTTACCAATTCTACCATCTGTGAAGGATGTCTCAGAGATGTACAAGTTGAGCCGTGGTCTCCAGGACATCTGTTGTGGATATTTATTTTCATGGTGTTGCATTGTTCAGCGGGTACTTGCTCTGCAGATACCATAAACAGTGTGAAATTCATTTTCTCGTTTGCTTCATTGAATGAGTTAATGATGAGTTGGAGCTTGACCTATGGATATGCATAGACAGTACATAAGTGTGGTCTTAAAGCTTGATGTCTATGCCTGGATTTAGACTGGAGGTACTATACGGGTTTAACAGTCTCCCTTTCGCTCTGTAGCTTAGTTCGACTCCAGTGGAAGGGTTGTTATTGGTGAGGTGCAATATCATGAATAGAATGATGATTGTGACGAGGGCATTGCAATGAAGACACTGCTTTACTTGAAGGCAATCTGCAATAGTATTGGATATGTGGTTAGAATCATGCATTGCATTTCAACATGTAGCGGGTATGGAATGGAGACAAATTTCTGATATCAATGAAACTTGAGAAGGATTGGCTACACATTCTCTCAATTAACATTGAGACTTTTGTAACAAAGACTTATCACCTTTAATATAAAGACTACAGTGGGTGAGCTTCTTGCTGTGCTGTTGTTGTTGCATGGTGAAGATCATTTAGTCACTTCACACTGTACTCTGCTTCAAAAATGTATTCTTTTGGCTGTATGCTTTGATGCTTTTCTAGGGAGTAATCTTTCACTTTTTGCCTTCAAAACCTACATTTTTTAACATTTCGATTAAGTTACTGTTTTAGATATTTCAGTGAAAATATGCTTAGCTGTAACTATATTTCTTAAATTGCTGTTATTTTAATTTCATCTTCACTCTTAATTATTTGCAGGTGTCATGTTTGTTTCATTTTCTGCAAAATAAATTAAAAAAATTAAGCTATTTTACTTTCCAGTTTGTGTTCTGTGATGATTCTTCAATCAGAGAGATTGCTCACCCTACTTCAGGTGCCATTTGCTAAATGCTGCAGATCCTACAAAATTCCAGTTGCCTTTTCCCAGTAATACACACTTTTCTCCTTCTTATTGACTGCAGAATTTTGGTCAAACAAGTTCCATCAAGGATGGCTGAATAATTTCACTTAAATCTCAAATTATTCTTCCTTGCAGTTGCCTTTTTTGGGCAGTAGCCTGATTAATCTGTGTTGTCTCCGCATTATGCTGCATGCTCCCTCTGACTCCAGGGTGTCTTCAATAATACGAAAAAAAATTAAATGTTAGCTCTTCCCTACTGCAGCATTTCATAGTTTCTCAAGGCTAAGTAGTTAGATTGTAACTTGTTTTCAAATCTTGCTTCCATTTTGTCATTGCTGTGATTTCTTCCAAGCATAGGACTTGTGCCTTAATGCTGCATTTTATTTCCTAGTGTAAGATGATAGGTTATCCTGGTTTTCTGCCATAATGTGGAGTGTGCACTTCTGATCACGATGCTGTGAGGAGGATGCCGTTATATTGGAGATAGTGCAGAGGAGATTTACCAGAGTGTTGCCTCAATTGGAGGGCAATAGTTATGGGGGATAGCAACACACAGAAATTACTGGAGGAACTCAGTAGGTCAGGCAATTATCTATGGAGGGAAATGATTAGTCGATGTTTTGGTCAAGATCTTTCATCGAGACTAGAAAGGAAGGGGGAAGAAGCTAGAATAAGAAGGTGGGGATTAGAAGAAGAGAACAAGCTGGCACATGATAAATGAGAACTGATGAGGAAGAAGGTGTGTGTGTGGTGGTGGATGGGAGAAGAAGTAAGAAGCTGCTGGGAGGTGATAGGTGGAAAAGGAAAGAGCTAAAATGGAAGGAATCTGATAAAAAGAGAAAAATGGACCATGGAATAAAAGCAAGGGGGGGGGGGGGTGAGGAAAGTTCAGATAAGCTGGGCTTGATTTCCTTGGAACAAAGGAGGCTTTAGTTAAAGGAAATATATAAGGTCAAGAGGAGCAATAATAGGATAGATAGTCAAAAACAGTAGGGTATCGAGAAATCAGAGTTTTAAAAGTGATCTAAAGGATTAGTTTACTTACATGGAAAGTGATTGATGTCAGGAATGTGATGCCAGAGTTGATGTTGAAATCAGATACTATTATAATGTTTATGAGGCATTGAGGTGGGCTCCTAAGTAGGCAGTGCATGGCAGAATAGAGGCACATTTGCTTGGAAAAGCTTGACGGTAGGCTGAAGAGCCTACTTCTGTGCATACAGCTCTGAATCTATGATGCTTTGTTCCTGGGTATGGCATTAAATTGTCAGTTTTATTTTTCTTTTCGGTGTACTTCACACCATCCAGTTCAGGTTATACATGATAAAGCATACTCGTTTGCTGAACTTAGCAGAGTTACCTGACAGTAGGACCAGCTTCAGCAATGTTGAAATCTGTTCCAGTTGTTTGGGGCTTTCCATATGAAGTCAGCCAGCGTGAGGCCCTTTTCCTGTCTTACATTAATGTTGATTTTACTGTTGGCATTGACAAATAGCAACAACTGCATCATCATTGGAGAGGCTGCAGGCAGAAACTTGTGACTTTGCACGTGTAGGGACAGAACTCATTATGCCACTTTGTTAACCTATTATATGTTTAATTGCTAAAAAGAGATGCAAATAGTACAGATGCCAGCTTCCAATTTAATTGTTAGTTTTAAGCTAATCAGCAATGGCAGTAAGCAAAACGTGATGTGACATGGGTTAATAACTGAAAAATAACAATTTTTGAACTAATGATGCTATCTCAAGAGGCCATACAACAGTATTCTTTTGATATTATTACAAAGTATGCTAGGAGCATTAACCCCTCCCCCCAACACAGGTCATTTTTGTTATGATAATGTTGACCATTATGAACAAATCTTGAAGTGGGTAATTTATCAACCTGCCTTTGAGTGCAATGATGGTATTAGTGGGATCTAGGGAGGTTCAGGACTATTATTATTATTTTGTAATATTCATATTTATTTGATATGATTCAGTTACGTATGCTGTAGTGATGGTGTAAATAACAGACTGTCTTTTTCATGTCGAGGAATAAATAACATATGAAACCAGTTTTTTCCTGAAATGTGTAAAGATTGCACAGACAATAGTTAAGTGTGAACTTTAGCTGAAATAATGCAGTTTTTGAAAAGAATGTGCTCAGCAGCCGTTTCTATCACTAAACATGCTTGTAGTACTGGTATTGGGAAGCTGTAAATAACAACTGATTAAATTCTATCTGAACTAAATGAATACTTTGGATCGTCAACAAATGTGTTTCATTGCTTGACTTATTCTTTGCACAATATTTTATTCAACATACTTTTTGTTATTAGAAACATCATTAATTTTATTTTGCTATCTAAATCTGAATGAACTTTTAAAATGAATCTCCAAGACAATAAACATAAATAGATTATTTATGTTCATAATGTTAATGGCTTTAAAATGAAAGGTTCACTTATCTTGAAGCTGAGATTTTTTCCGTAAGACCATAGACCATAAGACATAGGAGCAGAATTAGGCCATTTGACACATTGAGTCAGTTCAGCCATTCCATTATGGCTGACTTGTTATCCCCCTGAAACCTAATCTCCAGATTTCTAGAATATAGATTAGATTAGATTCAACTTTATTGTCCTTGTGCTGAGTACAGATACAAAGCCAATGAAATGCAGTTAGCATCTAACCAGAAATGCAAAGAATAGTGTTATTTGCAAAGTAACTGAATAAAAAGTAAGTGCTACAGCACACAAATATAAAAGTACTGAGACAGTACATTATGGGTGAAATACTGCTTAGCGCTGTGATGTGAGGTTCAGCAAGGTCACAGCCTCGGGGAAGAAGCTCTTCCTGTGCCTGCTGGTGTGTGAGCGGAGGCTCCTGTGGCGCCTACTGGATGGGAGGAGAGTAAAAAGTCCATGGTTAGGGTGAGATGCATCCTTGATAATGCTTTTCGCCCTGCCCAGGCAGCGTTTATGGCAGATATTCTCAATGGTGGGTAATTGGGTGCCGATATTCCGCTGGACAGTTTTCACCACACGCTGGAGTGCTTTGCTGTCCAATACAGAACAATTGCCATACCACACTGAGATGCAGTTGGTGAGTATGCTCTCAATTGTACAGCGGTAAAAGTCGGTCAGTACCCTGGGACAGAAGTGAGCTTTCTTGATGCTCCGCAGGAAATAAAGGTGCTGTTGCGTCCTTTTGATCAGGAAGGATGAGTTCAGGGACCAGGTGAGATCCTTGGAATGACTTGGCCTCCACAACCATCTGTGGCAATGATTTCTACAGATTTTCCATCAACTGGCTAAAGAAATTCCTCCTCATCTCTGTTCTAAAGGGACACCCTTGTATTCTGAGGCTGTGCCCTCTGGTCCTAGACTCCCTCACTATAATCAACACGGGTGATGTCAACAGGCTCAATAAACTGATTAGAAAGGCTGGTGTAACACCTGTGTAGTTTTTGTCTTATTTCTTGTGACTGGGCACCGCACCCTTTATGAGAGAATCAAATTACATAGTACTACACTAGGTGCTTGTAGGCCATCAGAAGCTTTAGATATCGAAAGGAGACCGTGAATAGAAAACACATACTTCTAGAGATAAGTTTGTTTATAAAAAAAACAATATATTCAAAATATTTACATGAGTAAGAACAATTCAAAATGTCAACATTCTGTCTTGGGTTCCAAATCTCAGATATCAAATGAAAACCAAATTCCTTTTTAGTTAGAATCAGTGAAGTCCTTTAGAATAACCTTTATTACTCCAATTTCTCTAACTAATTAGATCTAGTAGTATTCCCTATTTAAAGGTTTACAGACTAACCTTTCCTTTTTATTTATCCCTAGTTAGTTGGAAAACTAATTGAATTTCTATTCTTAAGTATTATGGTTAACTTCAGTTTCAGTTCCAAGTCAGTATGTCTACAAATTAAAATTCAATACCTCAATCAATCATTAAATAAATAAACAAAAAAAACAAACACACATTGCTTAAGCAACACACATAAAATGCTTAGTTTCTTGGATTGGATTTCCAGCATCTCCAGATTTTCTTTTGCTTATATGCTTCTTAACTCCTTTCACGACAATTCTCCAACATCACAGCTTTTAACACAGTGAATCTCATTCAGTAATTCATCAAATCATTTGCAAAAAATAATCTATTCTTCCAGAAAATCAAATTCAGATCCTTCGAATGAAAAATAAACTTATACATCCAACCGTATTAAATCCTCGAGGTCTTGAAACATTATGTTCCAGTGCTGGCTTGCTATCTTGTTTCTTGGTTCGTTGAATGAAGTAGTGAGTTATCCATGGAAAGTTGATTCACAACACATTTAAAAAAGACCTGACTAAATCCCTTGGTATGATTGAACAGAACTAATACCCGGTTACAGGCTAGAGATCTTGGACACTCGTCTCTGCCGATATTGTTTCACAATATGTGCTGCTTGTTATTGCTGTAGCTTCAGTAAACCTTTTTTCGGCAATCATCTATCCTCCAGGGGTTTCACCCTAAGGTTTTCAAGTAGAGTTACTCACAGCTAATTCCACTTTTAACAGTTTATATCTTTGGTTTTGAATAGTTTGCTGTATTTTTCTCGCTTGTCCATGCCTGCATCAGCCACACCTCCTTCTCGCATAGCTTTTTTTTCCAATTTCCATTTTTCTTAAAAATTCAGTAAAACTCATTTTCATCCCTCCACAGGTGAGCTTTCTAACAATATATCTTTTGGGTTTAATTAACCAGGGTTACACCGGCTCTGTTATAGGAGTCAAATTGGACATGCTAGAGGCTGTGGTAGGACAACGGACACAATGGAAAATCCTGGCAATTCTGGACAGGCTTTCTCACCCTCTGCACGCCACCTTGGGGGAACAAAGGAACACTTTTAGGAATAGACTAAGACAACTGTGCTGTCCAAAGAGTGCTGTTTGAGGTCATTTTTACCCTTGGCCATTAGGCTCTATAAGAGTCAATCTATATCTGGGGATGTGGTGACCCCTCCCTGTTAGACTGTTTTGAGTGGCTTATTTTTTTTTAATTCTTTCCCACTTCTAATGTTTGTAGTTTTGAATATTTGTGCACTTATAATGCTACTGTGACACTGTAATTTCCTTTGAGATCCATAAAGGGTCGATATATCTATCGAGAGGTAACATCCTCTCCACATCCATTCTGTCTAAGCCTTTTGATATTCAACAGGTTTCCTATTTTATAGGAAATTCATAGGTCCCCCCCCCACCTCTCATTCTTATGTAAAGGGGGTTTCTTCTTTTTGTTAACTAGCAGGAATGCTAATTTACTGATAACGAGAATGGTATTCCTTTGTAAACCAAATGCGGATTAATCTTCTGAGCCTGTAAGCTTTTGTTGACGGGCTTTTGGGCAGATCGGCGTGAGGGGGTCGAGAGAGAGGACGCAATGCTGTAAGCTGGGCAAGGATCGGACCCCCAAGCGGGGGTCCGAGGCCAGGAGGTACTCCGAGGAGGGAGGATGAAGCTAGATGTGCTTGGTTGACCACTCGGAGGGTCCTGAGCTGCGAGTCGAGGAGTTCGGAGGGGATCAAATGGTGGCCAGAAGACTTCAGTAATTGAGCTCCAACGGTTGTGCACGAAGTGGTTTGGACTTTGATAAGTTTGGCGCCTTTTCTTTATTTTTTTCTTCATATATACTGTATCGTTATTACTCACTTAGTTATAGTAACCTTTATAAATTGTAATCATTTAATCGCATATGGTGTACTGTCTGTTTTTGGGCGAGGCGGGGATATCACACAGCATCCACACCAGCTGATTACCCAGTTTGGCGGGGTCGAAGGCTGCTCCCACTAGACGAAACGAGCTGAGCGAGCCTGAGGCGACCCAGGGGGTTACATTGTGTGGTGCTCGTCCGGGGTTGATTTCTGTGGAAGCTGTGTGATCACCCTCTTTAAACTGTGTCTGCGGCGAAGAGCTGGTGTGCCTTTGTGGGTGTGCAATTGCTGGTTATCGCTGCGTGTGTGTTGGGTGGGGTGGCTGCTGTTGGTAGCCTGGAGGTCGTTGTTCGAGTTCTGACTAGTGCTGACGAAATGGTGGTGGGACCATGGGTTGTCCGTACTGTTTGGAGAGTGAGGAGTGACACGTTGGGATGTTTCAGCAGTGGTGAGCTCCGCCCGGTTGTTGGAATAACGTCCAGCCCTAAAGGGGCGGAGGCATGGGCGGAGCAGACCCCTCAGTTGTTGGGTGAGTGGCAGTGCTTGGCTGAGGGAAAGCGACAGGGACGGGTTGAAAGTTTGGGTCGGTGGGCTGGTGACTTTGTTAGAACTGTCGGGCGCAATTACCTCGAAGTGACCGCTGCCAGTTCTGGGAAAGTGTGGGAAAATGCGTGTGGTTCGACTGGAAGTCAAATGTTGCAGCTGGGGGGCTTATCATATCCGTGGCAGGAGATTGGGGGGTGGTTTAGGGTATCCCTTTTTGCCTAGGGGGGGCAGATAAATTGCTTGCGGTGCCAAGGGGATCAGTTGTTCCGTTGATTCGAGAGGTGTCGGGAAACTTAGAGGAGGCCCAGTGGGGGAACGGCTTGGGGTCTCTGGGGGAGCACGTTCCCAGCAATGTACCAACGAACTCCCGAAAGGAACAGACTCTATTCCTGAAGGCTTAGAGGGGCCAAGCGCACAGGTGTCGTTACAGATGGATGGAAGTCAAGTTAAAGCCATCCTCGACACCGGGGCGCTGGTTAAGTTGCTGTACAGTTTGTTTCATAACCGTTATTGGAAGCATTTACCCATGACGACATTGAGGACACTGGAGATTCGGGGTACCAGTGCCGGTGATTATCCAGACAACGGTTGTTGGTCAGTGAAAATGGAGTTCTTAGAGGCAAATGTGGAGGAGACTGAGGTTCGTGAATCGTTAATGCTGATGTGTCCGGACACTGTTGAGACGGGCAGCGTTTCTGTTCTAGAGAGAACCAATATCCTGCTGGTGCGCTTGGGGGCCTGCCTGGAGGAGGCGGGTGAGTGCTGTTTGGAGGCATTGTCGATGCACCCAGATTTTCGAGCTGCTTGTGCGGACATGTGTAGCAGCATTGGGCCGATACCAAATTCAAACAAGAGCCAGTGGTGGTACGGCCTGGGGCAAGTATCTGAGGGTGAGACCCTCTTAGTGGACGCTGTGAAATACCACGAGGGAGGGGAGTTGACTGCTGAAGACACCTCGGAGAGAGAGAGGTTGCGGCGACTGGCCCCTACAGCTGTGGAAGACGTAGGCAGCGTGTGTGTGGATTATATTGCGCTGAAGAGGCGCACTGTCAGTGACCTGAGGGCCAGAGAGGCGATGGCATGTTTGAGTGGTGTGAAGTGGTTTAAGGTGCTGGATCTGAGGAGTGGATGTTGCCAGATCCCGATGAGTGGGGCCGACAAGGAGAAGACGGCCGTTAAAAATTCCCTAGGAGTCTTCGGGTCCGAAAAGATGCCACAGGGCATATCTGGAGCCCTTGCAACCTTCCTGCTGGGCAGGTGGAAGACCATAGGGGATGTGGAGGCGTTTGGAGTTTTGGTGTATGTGGATGATCTCTTGGTGTTTGGATTTGCCTCAGGAGAATATGAAGTGAGGTCGTTGCAGGAGCAGCTGAGAACTACCGAGTTAAAGTGTTTTCGGGACACGTGCCAGGGCTGGCGAAGGTCGCAGCTCGTGAGTGACTGTCTCTACGGAATCAAGTTTGAAATGAAGATGGAGAGACTGGAGAAAGTGATCTGGAACCATTCGGAAGACTTACAAGTTGGAGAGAATGAAGAAAGTTGTCTGACTGAGGGTAATAGCAAACTGAGAACCCGGAGAGGGGAGTTTGCAGAGGTGAAGAAATTACAGACGAATCTCAGAAGAGAGAAGCGGAAGTTTGAAGGGAACCTGAAGATGACCATCGACAGTTCAAATGAAGTGCAAAACCTGAAAGCTGATCTGAAAGTCATGAGGAAGAAAAAGCTGGGGAGAAGTGCAGTGAATACTGAACAGGAGGCTGAAGAGACTGTTGGAGCAGTGCAGGCCACGTGTTTCCGTTTGGAGAAGATCAAACAGCAGGTACCGATCACAGAAATGAGGAAGAATACAGATTTGATGGATGATGTGCTGGATGTGTGGTACATGCTGCCTTTTGCTGACTTTCCCTCGATTGAGGAAGAGACCTTTGGCCCTTCTCCCATTGAGTCAGGTGTAGTGGGGAGGGTTAGCTGTGTGCAGTGTGGGGCATGAGTGAGAGGTTGAGAGAGGAGTTGGTAGTGGGCCCAAGGTATCCCCAGTTGTGTCCGAGCCTGAAGGGTTTAGGTGAGGGGGTATGGAGGTCTCAGAAGGGTTAGGGAACTCCCAGATAGTTGGCCTAAGTAGCGCCTGAGGAACAGGGCGTGAGGTTTACTGTGTGGGGAGGAGATGTCCCTGTTTGTGCTTGGGTTAAGGTGTGTTGGCAGGAAAGGTGGCAAGTTATTTAATAGTCATGAGGACATGACTTTTATTTGGTGGGGGGAGAGTGTAAAGGGGGTTTCTTCTTTTTGTTAACTAGCAGGAATGCTAATAACGAGAATGGTATTCCTTTGTAAACCAAATGCGGATTAATGTTCTTTCTTCTGAGTCTGTAAGCTTTTGGGCAGATCGGCGTGAGGGGGTCGAGAGAGAGGATGCAATGCTGTAAGCTGGGCGAGGATCGGACCCCAAGCGGGGGTCCGAGGCCAGGAGGTACTCCGAGGAGGGAGGATGAAGCTCGATGTGCTTGGTGGACCACTCGGAGGGTCCTGAGCTGCGAGTCGAGGAGTTCGGAGGGGATCGAATGGTGGCCAGAAGACTTCAGTAATTGAGCTCCAACGGTTGTGCACGAAGTGGTTTGGACTTTGATAAGTTTGGCGCCTTTTCTTTATTTTTTTCTTCATATATACTGTATCGTTATTAATCACTTAGTTATAGTAACCTTTATAAATTGTAATAATTTAATCGCATATGGTGTACTGTCTGTTTTTGGGCGAGGCGGGGATATCACACAGCATCCACACCAGCTGATTACCCAGTTTGGCGGGGCCGAAGGCTGCTCCCCCTAGACGAAATGAGCTGAGCCAGCCTGAGGCGACCCAGGGGGTTACAATTATATACTCCATACTCCAGCAAATACAGGTCCATCAAATGTGGCATACATTAACCCTTTCATTCCTCCCAAGAGCTTTTTGTGCTAGCAAGAGGAAGGAGCCAGAATTGTATACAGCACCTAAGTTATACTGTTTTGACTGTAGGCTTAAATCTGCTTATATCTATTAAATTAGTAGATAAACCAGTGTAACACTGAAGAAAATGAGAATGTACCAAAGCTTCCGACTTTTCAATGCTTGAAAGTCTCATTTAGTGTAATTACTTAAGTCTCTCTATTGCTCTTTTAGGTCGATTATGCAAGTGATGCTGCAGAAAAAACAATAGCAGCAGAAAGGAAGCGATCAAAACAGCAGAAAGAATACTACAAGGTAACAATTTGAATGTCTGCTCCTAGTTTATGATCCTGTTCTAAATTTGTTTGGCACGCAAACATTGTGTTGAAATCTTCAGTGATACTACACCTTAAGGCAGACTGAAAAAGGAAGATTATCATCTTTTACATGTTCTCTGGTTCTCAAACAAGATGTTGAATGTGATGTTTAGGTTATGGTTTTGTTGGTATTTGCTCACAATGATTTGTACAATTTAATTGAATTTGACAATTTGAATAAGGAATTATCATCAAATGGCTTATTGATGTTAGTAATTAGTTTACACTACTGATACATAAAACTTTGATTATTTTAATGACTAGCTCAGCTACTGACTTGGTTTGGAAGATTCTAATTTGCTTCTAATGATCAACTGTACAGTGGAAAAAACAAAATCGTTATTCTCACAATAGGATTATTTTTTACTTCATTCAGGCTGTTGTGTGCACAGTAAGCCTAAATAACTGATGTGTAGCTGAAAACTGGTGTTACAAACCTTTTATTGACTCCTTGTTGTCATTACAGAATGGTGAAGCATGAACTTTTCTTTTAATGATGTGGGAGTTGATCTATTGTTTAGAAAAAAAAATTAAGAAATCAATGCTGGCACAGTGGTGCAGCTGGTAAAGCTGCTTCTTCAGTTCACTAGAGACACTGCTTTATTCTTGATCTCTGGTGCTGTTTGTCTGGTATTTCCTCAGGGTAGTCTGGTTCAAAGTAAGTTTCTTATCAAAGTACGTATATGCCACCATATCCGACCCTGAGATTCGTTTTCTTGTGGGCATACATGGAAAGCAAATGTGGGTTCCTCTCACAGCCCAAAGACACAAGAGTTGATAGGTCAATTGGCCTCTGTAAATTTTCCCAAGTGTGGTGGTGAGTGATAGAATTTGGGAGGAGTTGATGGATATGTGGGAAGCATAAGGTGCAACAGAAACTAGTTGGGGAATGGTATTACTCTGTGAGCTGGCATAGACTTGATGGGTAGAGTGGCAAATTACAAAAATAATCGAATTAACCAAGGTCATTGGAAGTTGTTACTGATTGGATACTTATTAAGTGACAATTTTTTGGATTGATTATTTTTGTAATCTGGTAAGCCATTGGAAATTGAACTCCAATTTGTTTTTTTTATTCTATTTACAAATAAATTGTAATAAGTGAATTTTCATACCGACCAAAACAATTAAGTGAAAAGGGCAAGTAACAGTAAGGTAATAAGTTAAATAAGCTATTTAACTGAAACCATGTTTGAAGTACTAGAAGAGATATTGGGAACATATATAAAAAGGTCTGTTGTCTGTTTCTCGGAAATTAAAATAAATTTTGATTTCAGTAATTGATGGGTTTATTAATTGACCCAAAGGAAATACTGGGATAAATATAAGAATCTAAATTAAATAGAAAGAAACATAGACATACATCTTCTTGATTTCCCAAAGTGCTTTTCAATCACTGTTTAAAACATGAAGCATGGCACATTTATTCCCATAAAATAGCCATGAAATAAATGACTACATATTTTGATTGAATAGCTTTTCATGGCACATTGAAAGCTCTCTTTTTTTCTTTTAATAGACTAGTTTGTAGCCTTTGGGACCAACTCTGTATCCTCTCCTATCTTTCTTATTAGTGAGCCAGCCTTTGGTATGATTGCCCTTAAGTTCTTCACTTTTTAATTTTTTTTCTCAGGAAAATCCATCTCTGATTGAAATGTTGTTACCTCAAGAGTGTTAAGGTGTGTTTGGTGGGTGCAGCGTGGAGCGGAAGGTAAACTCCCAGAAAGGTATGCCTCTTCAGGAGGCTGGGGGCAACTCACCGACTTCTGCCTTTCTCTGCAATATGAAAGTCTGTATGTGTGTTAGCTTCTCAGGTAGGAAGTTTGTTATTTTCAGTATCTTAATTGCACAATTAGGAAGATTTAAACGTGATCTTTGTTATTTTGTATAACACTTCACACCCATAAAGTTAATGCTCTAGGAGGAATAAAACACAGAAAACAAGGTTTTCTTAATGATTCAGGGGTGAATAAAGAGAAGGAAGAAGATATGGCACAACGCTCTTGTATTTCAACATTTTGTGAAGATCAACTTGTGTACCCTCATCAAAGCCGCTTCTGTATCTTTTGCCACAATGCAAAGCAAACCAAAAAACCCCACCAAATCTTCCTCTTAGAACCTCATGCTTGGTAAATATCCATGTCTTTCCACTTGCTGTAAATCAGTTGAAGAAGCTAATTGTCAGGCAGAAGTGTTATATATTTCTTCATTTTCGGGGTCCGTTTGGACCATCTGTCTTGAAGGCCAATGGATGATGATGATCATCACAAACCTGGACGAAAGGTATGGAGATCCTGAGATGCCCAGTCATCAAGATCTCCCTCTCAGCCTCACCAGTGTAGTCCAAAAAGAAAACTTATGAGGCAATACGTTTGGCACCAGCTTGGCAACAGGAGCTGTCGGAAGAACGTCCAGCTGCCTTGGGGGCTCCATTCTGATGTGGGGGATTTTCTGTCTGGCTTTGCTCCCAAAGCCTTTGTCTCTGCTGAGGCTGCCCACAAGGCAGTGGGGCTATTTGCCTATAGCTGGGGATCTGGTTCACGAGCACCAGGGCATGTCCGCACACCGGTGGGCCTGTGTGCTACGTGTGCTGGGGCAAGACCTCCTCCCTGTCCTCTGTAGTTCAGCCTGAGTCTGAAAGGAGTCTGACAGTGCAGGTAGTTCCCGTCCCAAATAACCCTTGAGAAGGTTGTGGCAAGGTTCTAGGTATAAAATTTTTGTGGCTGGTCTAAATGAGGTTCTGATCACTGCTGATCTCCAGGATGTCAATGATGAAGGACACAGTGGTGCTAATGTCATTCAATGTCAAGAGTGAATGGATAGATTCATACTAGAGGCCATGCATGTAAAGTGAGAGAGGACATGTTCAAAAGAGATGTGTGGAGAAAGTTTATTACATCGAGAGTGGTAGGTGCAATAAGCGTGCTGCCGGGGTGGTCGTGGAAACAAATACAATAGAAGCATTCAGGAGACTCTTAGGTAGGTACACTTTGTAGAACGAATATGCAGAGAGTGGAGGGATATGGATTTGTGTAGGCAGAAGGGACTAGTTTAGTTAGGCATTATATTACCAGTTTAATTAGGTTGCACAACATCATAGGCTTAAGGGTTTATCACTGCAGTATGTTCTTTGTTCTGTTATGATGATAAAGCAATGAAGATAGTTGGACTTAGGAACCTTGTAGTGATGTCCTGAAGCTTGCACGACTGATCTGCAACAATCACAACAGTTCTAGAACACCTTGGCTAGAAGAATAGCAAAGGTCTCTCTGCACATTAATTTCCCTCATGGTGCTGCCATTAACTGTAAACTTTTCTTTTAAGTTTGACATTCCAAAGTGCAATACCTCACATGCCTGGATTAAACTTCATCTGTCATTTCTCTGCCCACATATCCAACTGCTCCATATCATGGTGATTTCTTTAACAAGCTTTCTCACTATCCACAACACCACCAATTTATATATTTTGAATCATATGAGTCAGTCTGCCCAGGTTTTCAGGATACCGAAGAGCAAAGGCAAAGACATAAATCATCTAATTCAGGTGGCAGTAATAAAGTTTAGTCTATCAATGGATGGTGTTATGAACTTGTACGATTACAGCATTTCATGCAGATTGCAACTCCTACATTGAGAAAGGACTATAACATTATGGGACTCATGGTTGAGTCAGATTTCTCTAGTCTCTTCAGAATTGCACACAATGTGGTTGGGACGCTTGCTACTACATCACACTATCTCTGCTGTGACTGAAAAATTATCCAGCTTGTCCATGAGCTTTGAATCACAGTAGCTACCTCTTGCTGAGTAAAATATGTAGCATCCCACATCTTCTCAAGCAGAAGCTTCATTGCCATCTCCGTTTCTCCCATCTGCTCTTGATCACTTGTGATGTGTCTGTCACTAGGTGAAAAGCTTAGATGTCACAGTATGCACTCGCAGGGCTGGACCCAAGTGCAGAGGAACGGCAGGCTCTATCTCTGTCACAGCAGTTGTTGGCACCACCTCAACCCGGATGCGCTGGAAGGCGCCTCAGTCACGGGAACCGTTGACAACGGCTCAAGCCCAGGAGTGGAGAGCCGCAAATTCTCCATAAGGAGACAGAATCAAGAAGTTAGATGTAGGAATACCAGAAGAGCCTAGGTGGAACGACTGAGTGTCATCGCAAGATAAATCACACTCTCCAAATCAGAAACTTCACGAAGACACTAAATAAGAATCCTCTACAGATAATCATAGAATGTGGGAAACGCGTACCAGTGAAAATTCATTTGACAAGATTAAACCAAAAGCACAGGTGCTCAGCGGCTCTAGTTAAGTTAACAGTTAGCAAATACAAATGCTGGAGAAACTTAGAAGGATCAAAGTTCTATGGCAAGATGCAGAAGCCCGCAGGGCTCGTGACATTAGTGCTGTCATCAGAGTGAATTTCTGAGCTGATGATCAGCCTACAAAAGGCAATCTCAGAGGGAGAGCTGACTTCAGAGTCAGTGGTGATGGTACTGACCAGGTAGACCAACTCCTGTTGATTGCATGAAGATCCTTTGGAAGAGCATTCTCAAGGTAAGTATGTCTGTTTATGTTGTGCGCTTGAAAATTTTCATTCCTGGTTGATACCAAGTTAATGTGAGTGATTGTTATAGATCATCATTGATCTGCTAGTAAACCTTGTTGTTCAGCAGATGGGAGACCCATATCTTTGATGCCAAGATGTTACTGAAGTTCATTACCTTTCCTTCCTTCCTTGTTAGCTGTGAGACAAATCTGAAAGTTGTTAAGTTATATGAATGGATGGAAAACATCTGCTGAAGGCTACAGAGGTTACATGGTTGTAGCAGTTTGACTTTGTTATTTACTTTCTTTTAATTTTATTTCTTTAAAGTAATAAATAAAGTAATGTAGACCATTTTCCTTTTGAAGATGTTTTCGTTCATTAAAGGACAAAAAGTCTTTTTAAACAATACCTGAAAAAAATTAATAAAGCATTCTTGTGCCCAAGGTACTAATTTTTCTTTTATGGTATTCTCAAGTTTACTTGACATCAGAAAATTGTTCTTTCATTTGATTTTATGTTACCTGCTTTCATGCTGGGATCAACACTGAAAACGTTTGTCTGAACTGTCAGTTTATCTTTGACCAGGGAGAATAAATTACTGCCTAAGAAAAGAGCTCCCTTTATGCAAATACTTCCATAAAAAAGGATGTGAATTAACTGTATTAATATGTTGTTGGAAGCATTAATTTGTTTTATATGCCCTCTGGGGTTTATGGTGCTTTCTTGCTACATTTCCCTATTTGCAAATGTAATTAGTTTAAAGATTTCCTTAAGGGAAAGGCTTGACTGGGAACATCAAGTTTGACAAAATAAGAAGGATCATCACTTCAGGGAGTGAAACATTTTCTTTCAGTGGAAGCATTTAATGCAACAATGAAATGGAAAGGTGAAGAATTCAAAAAGAATTGATTTACTTTTCATAAAAAGGCTCATTAATAATAATTTTGCATCATTTTACCTAATGAACGATCTTTATAGTTTGACAGTTAATAGCATGCTCAGTTGCTGTGTGGGCAGTGGGATGTCATTACCCAAAACAATAGAAAGAAAAAGAAGATAAGAATTCACTTCAGTATAATTGGTTTTATAAATTCATCTAATGCAATTTGTCTATGAATAGTAATATAATAAAGAGTGCTGATGAACCTTTTTCCATTTTCTGTATGGTAAAAGAGTAATCCTTTCTGTCCTGTCTGTTTGTGAATGCTGAAAGCAAAATAACTCCAGAATAATTTCACAAATCATTGCCAAGTATTACAGGTGAAGTCTCTGGAGGATATGTGTCAACTATTTAAAATATGCTTACTTTCATGATGGTAGATGAGAACACTCCTCAAATTACCAGCAATTGTTAAGGCACTTGGAGCAAAACACTATTAAATTATTCCCTGCCCCAGGCAGAAATTATTCTGTGCTTCAGTTAGGAATTGTAGCCTGGAAATTCGCTCAAATAGCTGATTTCTTTCATGCACTGAGAGTCCCCATTTAAATGCAATTTTGTTCATGGTTTGCGATCTGTGCAATTATGTGCACTTTGCTTATAATATAACACACCACATCAGACATTGCACCATTCATGTTTGACAAGTGTTCTGCCACAATGATTTGCTAAAATGCAGTTATCACAGTGTGCACCACTCACATGTCTGAATAGTATGTAGAAGTTATTGGAAAGGATTATTAATGGCTTTTGGGCTTTATTTACACATTTATTGAATATGGCCATTGCTGACAAGTCATCATTTGTTGCCCATCCTGACTTAATAATTGCTGTGTTCAAAAAAGAATAATTTGTAGATGGTGACCTCTTAGGAAATCCAATTTTTCATAAGTGATAATGAAAAAGAAAAATTCAAATATTTTTTATGTTACATTCCCTCTTTTAATGTTAATGTCTACGTAAATACAAATCAGCAGAACTACAAACAGGCAAGTAAACGCCAAAATAATTTTATACATGTTGTCCATAACAATGTAGCATGACTAAATTCCCTATGTATTTCCTTCATGTCTAGTTTCAGCATTGATATTGTAATATGGCTGTCGGTGTATATGACTACTCAGTGTAAAAAGTAGGCTACAAACCCCTTTTTCTAGTGGCCCTTTGGGGTTAAAGATAGCTTGTTTTACAATCTCGTTCTTTTGGATTTTGATTTGTCAATTGAAGCAATTGGAATCAAATGAACCCTGCAACCAGTTGATCAGTAATAGGAAACAGATGGATGGTTATTGAACTTGGAGATTGCAGCTCACAAGCTCTGACCGGAAGTTTGTTTATCATGCCGGTAAATTTGCAAGAACTTTCAGAGTCAGTCTCGATGGTATCTCTCTATCTACTGTAGAAAACCTTGTCTTGGAGGGTAGAGATCACTGCTACCCTGTAACCCATGAGTTTTGTGCTGGCTTTTAGATTTTGATTTTCTAAAGGCTGTGTTCGTCAGGCAATCGAATGTGCTGCTGCACTGCGGGTGGTGGTTAATTTCGTCGTCAGTATCTGCGGCTGCTGAGAGATGGCTCCAGTCCATGCTTTTCCAGAGTATCATCAGGGAAACAATGTTGTACCCTGGAGGTAGGTTGGTAAGATAACCTTTGTTTTAGTGATGTTTAGTGTAAAACCTATTATCGTATGCTTCAGTGAAGAAGTTGGCAATAACATGGAGCTTGCCCTCCAAATCTGTGCAAGCACAAGGTTGGCAGTGAAAATTCAAACTCTGTCTAAACTCCACTATGGCAAAAGGATGGAGGAATTGCTTCAAGGATGTCTTCAAAGTCTCCATGATAAAAGGTAACATTTTCATTAATCCAAGTGTGTTCCAAGCTTGTAGCTGTTTAAAGTGAAGATGAAGCCTTGTGATAAATTCAAATCTCTTTGTAGGGCATGGTGAATCCCAGTGTAAATAATAGGAATGCATTGCTTTCTCGACGAACCACTTGCTCTCTCTGACAAGCAATGTGCAGTTCCCACATTGGTTTCATTGGCCACAGAGAACTCACAAAACTATAATAGTAGCAAGGCATCTTGAAACCCTGAGAATGCCAAGATTCTGTGACAATAAAGGACTGGAGATGCATGTACAGTAAAATTCTGATAATGCATATTCTGACATTTGGAAATCACATTTATTTGGCATCTGATTTATTTGATGCTGTTACTGCGCTCCCATTTAGACACTGGACTCCTAGTGCTGTGTTCCCTTTAACACATTGGGTCCTTAGTTCTTGCACTCACTTTAAACTCACAAAGTCTCTCGTTCCTATGCTCCCTTAATTAATTGGGGTTCTGTCTCCCGTGATCATTTTAAACTCAAGGGGAGCACATTTCCTGTAATTGCTTTAAAGAAATCTCTGGGTTTAAGCTCTCTGGGTTCTGGTTCCCATGCTTCTTTAAATTCACTGGTTCCCTGTTTTTCTGAGCTCCCTTGAAACCCACCTGGGACATGGGTGCAACAAGCAAGCGTTTATTGCTCATCCCTAAATACACTTGCATTTTAATTCCTATCACCATTCCCATTCTGACTCGTTGGTCCATGGCATCTCCTTCGCCATTATAAGACCACTCCAGGTTGGAGGAATAACACATCATATTCTGTCTAGGTAGCGTCCATCATGATGGCATGAACATTGATGTCTGAAACTTTGGTAAATTTTCCTCATCTCCCCTTCCCTCTTCAATTCCCCACTCTGGCCTCTTGCCTCTTCTCCTCATCACTTTCCTTTGGTGCCCTTCCTTCTTTCCTTTCTCCCATGGTCCACTCTCCTCTCCTATCAGATTCCTTCTTCTCCGGCCCTTTACCTTTTCCACCATCATCACCCAGCTTCTTACTACATCCTCCACTTCGTCTACCCATCTAGGTTCACCTGTCACTTATTAGCTTGGTCCTCCTTCACTCTCCCCACCACCTTATTCTAGCACTTTCCCTCTTTCTTGGAAAGTGGCCAGTGGAGGTTTGAGGCTTTGACTCGAGAGATTCTGGCAGTTTTGGCAGTTGGACTGTGCAATCAAGTCAATCAAGGTTTGAATAGCTCAGCAGAAAGCCGTTGAATAGACAATCAAGATTTGAATTGCTCAGACTCAGCAGAAAGCAGCTGATTGGGCAATCGAGGTCAGGTGACTAAGCAGTTTGAAAAGCTCAAACAAATAAATAGAGGGTTACCTCAAGCGGAGCAGCCTGTGAAGGAGTGGAGATTTGAGGCTTTGACGAGAAGAAGCTGAGGATGAGCTTCACTCCAAGTGAGTTAAGGCTGGGTAAGTTCCTTTCAAAGGAGAAAGTTTCAAAAGTTGAGGCAAGTATTGGGTAGGTCATAGCAGCTGAGATCGGCCCTGTGGTTTGTTCATCCTGCAGCATGTGGGAAATCAGGGATACTTCCAGTGTCCCTGACGACTATGTGTGCAGGAAGTGTGTCCAACTGCAGCTTCTGGCAGACCTCATTGAGCGTCTGGAGCTGCGATTGGATTCATACTGGAGCATCCACGATGCTGAGAAAGTCGTGAATAGCACATTCAGTGAGTTGGCCACACCGCAGGTAAAGGCTACACAAGCAGAAAGGGAAGGGGTGGCCACTAGACAGTGTAGCGGTAGGCAGGTAGTGAAGGAGTCCCCTGAGGTCATCTCCCTCCTAAACAGATATACTGTTTTGGATACTGTTGGGGGAGATGTCTCATCAGAGGAAGGTAGCAACAGCTGAGTTCATTGCACCATGGGTGGCTCTGCGGCACAGGAGGGAAGGAAAAGGAGTGGGAGAGCTATAGTGATAGAGGATTTGATTGTAAGGAGAATAGATAGGCGTTTCTGCGGCCGCAAACGAGACTCCAGGATGGTATGTTGCCTCCCTGGTGCAAGGGTCAAGGATGTCTTTGAGTGGCTGCAGGAAATTTTGGAATGGGAGGGTGAACAGCCAGTGGTTGTGGTGCATATAGGTACCAGCGATATAGGTAAAAAACGGAATGAGGTCCTACAAGGTGAATTTAGGGAGTTAGGAGATAAACTAAAAAGTAGGACCACAAAAGTAATAATCTCTGGATTACTACTAGTGCCACATGCTAGTCAGAGTAGAAATAGGAGGATACTTCAGATGAATATGTGGCTTGAAAAATGGTGCAAGGGGGAGGGATTCAAATTTCTGGGCTATTGGAACCAGTTCTAGGGGAGGTGGGACTGGTATAAACAGGACAGTCTGCACCTGGGCTGGACTGGAACCAATGTCCTAGGGGGAGCGTTTGCTACTGCTGTTCAGGAGGCTTTAAATTAATGTGGCAGGGGGATGGGAACAAGTGCAGAGAGACAGAGGGGTGTAAAATGAGGGTAGAAACAAAAAGTAGTAAGGTGAAAAGTAAAAGCGGCAGGCAAGCAAATCCAGGGCAAAAAGCAAAAAGAGCCACTTTTCAACATAATTGTATAAGAGTGTTGTAAAAACAAGCCTGAAGGCTTTGTGTGTCAATGCGAGGGGCATTCGTAACAAGGTGGATGAATTGAATGTGCAGATAGTTATTAATGAATATGATATAGTTGGGATCACAGAGACATGGCTCCAGGGTGACCAAGGATGGGAGCTCAACATCCAGGGATATTCAATATTCAGGAGGGATAGACAGGAAGGAAAAGGAGGTGGGGTAGCATTGCCTGTTAGAGAGGAGATTAACGCAATAGAAAGGAAGGACATTAGCCTGGAGGATATGGATTTGATATGGGTGGAGCTGCATAACACTAAGGAACAGAAAACGCTGGTGGGAGTTGTGTACAGGCCACCTAGCAGTAGTAGTGAGGTTGGGGATGGCATTAAACAGGAAATTAGAAATGCGTGCAATAAAGGAACAGTAGTTATAATGGGTGATATCAATCTACATATAGATTGGGTGAACCAAACTGGTAAGGGTGCTGAGGAAGAGGATTTCTTGCAATGTATGCGGGATGGTTTTCTGAACCAGAATGTCAAGGAACCAACTAGAGAGCAGGCCATTCTAGGTTGGGTATTGAGCAATGAGGAAGGGTTAGTTAGCAATCTTGTGGTGCGAGGCCCCTTGGGTAAGAGTGACCATAATATGGTGGAATTCTTCATTAAGATGGAGAGTGACATAGTTAATTCAGAAACAAAGGTTCTGAACTTAAAGAAGGGTAACTTTGAAGGTATGAGACGTGAATTAGCTAAGATAGACTGGCAAATGATACTTAAAGGGTTGACAGTGGATATGCAATGGCAAGCATTTAAAGATCGCATGGATGAACTACAACAATTGTTCATCCCAGTTTGGCAAAAGAATAAACCAGAGAAGGTAGTTCACCCGTGGCTGACAAGGGAATTTAGGGATAGTATCAATATCAAGTCCAAAGGAGAAACATACAAATTAGCAAAAAAAAGCAGCACACCTGAGGACTGGGAGAAATTCTGAGACCAGCAGAGGAGGACAAAGGGCTTAATTAGGAAAGGGAAAAAAGATTATGAGAGAAAGCTGGCAGGGAACATAAAAACTGACTGTAAAAGCTTTCAAAAATACGTGAAAAGAAAAAGATTTGTCAAGACAAATGTAGTTCCTTTACAGTCAGAAACAGGTGAATTGATCATAGGGAACAAAGACATGGCAGACCAATTGAATAACTACTTTGGTTCTGTCTTCACTAAGGAGGACATAAATAATCTTCCGGAAATAGTAAGGGACCGAGGGTCTAGTGAGATGGAGGAAATGAGGGAAATACATGTTAATAGGGAAGTGGTGTTAGGTAAATTGAAGGGATTAAAGGCAGATAAATCTCCAGGGCCAGATGGTCTGCTTAAGGAAGTAGCCCAAGAAATAGTGGATGCATTAGTGATAATTTTTCAAAACTCCTTAGATTCTGGATTAGTTCCTGAGGATTGGAGGGTGGCTAATGTAACCCCACTTTTTAAAAAAAGGAGGGAGAGAGAAACTGGGGAATTATAGACCGGTTAGTCCAGGCATGGGCAAACTACGGCCCGCGGGCCATTTGCGGCCCATTAAGCTTTTTAATCCGGCCCGCAGAACTTGATGAAATTATATTAATAAACCTTGTTAATGTTTTTTCCCCGCAATTCTGGTGTTTTCCCAATAGATGACGCACTCTATATACTTTGACCTTTGTTGCGGTGCAGCGTATTACTCCACATTTGCGCTTTACTCTTTGTTCGGCTCGACCTATTTGTGTGAACAGGCGTTCAGCGTCATGAACATCAACAAAGCCAGCCACAGATCCAAGTTAACTGACCAACACCTCAGATCCATCCTGAGAATCGCCACAACAAAACTAAATCCAGACTTTGATCCGCTGGCTAAAAAGGGAGACCAACAACACTGTTCCCACTGAAATTAAAAATAAGTTCCTTTGTTGTGTTATGTAAAAAAAATGCATTTGAAAATATTTTTTTCAATAAGCCTTACATGTTACATGTCATTTCTGTTAAGTGATGGACATGAGTAGTGCGCAGGTGCACGTACGTTCTCAAAATAAAAAATGCGCTCCAGATCAAATAACGCACTCCGCATACCGGCGCGCTGTCACTGTTCTGTCTTTGTGCTGGTCGTTGTTGAGTTTTGGCACAGGGGACAATTGAATAAGAAGGAGCAGGACAAGTAGACCTGCATCTCCTACCGTTTTTGAAATAAAGACAGTCAGGAGGAGAGTGATGATGATAATATCTTGAAGGATAACAGAATTTTCAGTGCTTTAAAATAATAACAGTTACTATTTTAAAAAGCTGTATTTTATTCATTTAATTTTCAGTGTTTTAAAAGTCATTTCAATAAATAGCTAAATACCATGGGACTTCAAAGATAGATATTTTGTTGTAATGCATTTGTTCATTTTCAATTGAAATTAAAGCACATGTTTTCTACATATCCCATGATATTTTATTTTATTTTCTCTTATGAGGTGTATTACCAGAACTCTCCGTCCATCTGCTCCTGGTCCGGCCCCCCTGTCAAATTTTAGAACCCTCTGTGGCCCACAAGTCAAAAAGTTTGCCCACCCCTGGGTTAGTCTGACATCCATGGTGGAGAAAATGCTAGAGTCGGTTATCAAAGATGTGATAACAGCACATTTGGAAAGAGGTGAAATCATCGGACAAAGTCAGAATGGATTTGTGAAAGGAAAATCATGTCTGATGAATCTTACAGAATTTTTTTGAAGATGTAACTAGTAGAGTGGATAAGGGAGAGCCAGTGGATGTGGTGTATTTAGATTTTCAAAAGGCTTTTGACAAGGTCCCACACAGGAGATTAGTGTATAAACTTAAAGCACACATTATTGGGGGTATGGTATTGATGTGGATAGAGAATTGGTTGGCAGACAGGAAGCAATGAGTGGGAGTAAACGGGACCTTTTCAGAATGGCAGGCAGTGACTAGTGGGGTACCGCAAGGGTCAGTGCTGGGACCCCAGTTGTTTACAATATATATTAATGATTTAGACGAGGGAATTAAATGCAGCATCTCCAAGTTTGCGGATGACACGAAGCTGGGCAGCAGTGTTAGCTGTGAGGAGGATGCTAAGAGGATGCAGGGTGACTTGGATAGGTTAGGTGAGTGGGCAAATTCATGGCAGATGCAATTTAATGTGGTTAAATGTGAGGTTATCCACTTTGGTTGCAAGAATAGGAAAACAGATTATCATCTGAACGGTGGCCGATTAGGAAAAGGGGAGGTGCAACGAGACCTGGGTGTCATTGTGCACCAGTCATTGAAGGTGGGCGTGCAGGTACAGCAGGCAGTGAGACAGGCAAATAGACAGGCATTCATAGCAAAAGGATTTGAGTACAAGAACAGGGAGGTTCTACTGCAGTTGTACAAGGCCTTGGTGAGACCACACCTAGAATATTGTGTGCAGTTTTGGTCCCCTAATCTGAGGAAAGACATTCTTGCCATAGAGGGAGTACAGAGAAGGTTCACCAGATTGATTCCTGGGATGGCAGGACTTTCATATGAAGAAAGACTGGATCGACTAGGCTTATACTCACTGGAATTTAGAAGATTGAGGGGGGATCTTATTGAAATGTATAAAATTCTAAAGGGAATGTACAGGCTAGATGCAGGAAGATTGTTTCTGATATTGGGGAAGTCACAGAGGTCACAGTTTAAGGATAAAGGGGAAGCCTTTTAGGACTGAGATGAGGAAAAACTTCTTCACACAGAGAGTGGTGAATCTGTGGAATTCTCTGCCACAGGAAGCAGTTGAGGCTGGTTCATTGGCTATTTTTAAGTTAGATATGGCCCTTGTGGCTAAAGGGATCAGGGGGTATGGAGAGAAAGCAGGTACAGGGTTCTGAGTTGGATGATCAGCCATGATCATACTGAATGGCAGTGCAGGCTCAAAGGGCCGAATGGCCTACTCCTGCACCTATTTTCTATGTTTCTATGATTATGTTTCTTTCCAGTCCTGACGACCCAAAGTGGTGCCTGTTTATTCATTTCCATAGACGCTGCCTGACCTGCTGAGTTGCTCCAGCATTTTCTGTGTTGTTTTGAAACTTGGACATGAATCACTTGCTGTGGGATTAATCTTATATCTGCAATACTTATGTAGCTTGTCTAGTTACAATCCTGATTAATGATATGTATGTCCCAAGATAATAAACAATATGGTTGAATGTCATGGAGATGCCGTTGAGCTCCTATTTCCAGAGGGGTTAGGTATGCACTGCAGTTCAAATAAGTGGGGTAACTATCTTGTTGGGATGTTTATTTTTGGGTTCTTGTCTAAATTAAATATTACTTTCCATAGCTAGTAACAGATCTGAATATTGTACAAACATCAATGACTATTACCACTAACAATTTTATGATGAAAGAGAAAGCCTTCTTTGAAGAGTTGAGGAAGGCTGGGCTGATGAACTTTTGCATTTTTCTAAGTAGAAGATACAATGAAAGTTGGTGTTTTATTGATAATGTATTCTCTTTATCATATTACTTTGAATATCCTTTGAATTAATTAGTTGTGCTAAAATCTGAGCATAACTGGGCAATCAGAACACAGCATAGTGATTGGTTTATTAGCATTAATTAGAATCAGTGAAAGTTACCTAGAGCAAGCATTTGGCAGAATGATTGTTGGTCTCCTGGAGGAGTAATAGGCAGGTCACCCCACAGGATGTATTCCCTGGTCTTAGCAGCTGGAGTTGGCACTGTCTCACCTCAGAGCTCACTTTGGCAAATGATTATTATAGCAGGGATCTATTCCTGTGAAGTGATTGAGCACAGTCTTAAAAATGCAACCAAGATTTGTGAGAGCTTGTCTTAATCATAATGGTAGATATACCCTTGAGAGCAGCCCAGTCACAGTGTTAGTCTATGAAACATGGTATACCAGAGATGAGTAATGACCACAATGCCTCTTTAGCCACACCCATTGAATTGTCATCAACAGGCTGTGCAACACAATCTGAAAGTATTGCTGGAGAGCTCTGTTTATGGATTAAGTGTAGAGCTGGATGTAAATCTACTGCTGCTGCACCTTTGATTCAAGTCATACAGATTATAACTTGACCTTGTCTCCTTCGGACTTGATATAATGCTGAAGCAATGCTGTTGGTGTAGCAGTGTGGGTTACTTAATGTCACACAGAACCAGGTTTCCTTCAGGACTTGTCAAATAGGAATGGTTAAAGAAGATTAACTTAACTTATAACCATATAACGATATAACAATCACAGCACGGAAACAGGCCATCTCGGCCCTCCTAGTCCGTGCCGAACTCTTAATCTCACCTAGTCCCACCTACCTGCACTCAGCCCATAACCCTCCACTCCTTTCCTGTCCATATACCTATCCAATTTTACCTTAAATGACACAACTGAACTGGCCTCTACTACTTCTACAGGAAGCTCATTCCACACAGCTATCACTCTCTGAGTAAAGAAATTCCCCCACGTGTTTCCCTTAAACTTCTGCCCCCTAATTCTCAAATCATGTCCTCTCGTTTGAATCTCCCCTACTCTCAATGGAAACAGCCTATTCACGTCAACTCTATCTATCCCTCTCAAAATTTTAAATACCTCAATCAAATCCCCCCCTCAACCTTCTACGCTCCAATGAATAGAGACCTAACTTGTTCAACCTTTCTCTGTAACTTAAGTGCTGAAACCCAGGTAACATCCTAGTAAATCGTCTCTGCACTCTCTCTAATTTATTGATATCTTTCCTATAATTCGGTGACCAGAACTGCACACAATATTCTAAATTTGGCCTTGTACAATTTTAACATTACATCCCAACTTCTGTACTCAATGCTTTGATTTATCAAGGCCAGCATTCCAAAAGCCTTCTTCACCATCCTATCTACATGAGACTCCACCTTCAGGGAACTATGCACTGTTATTCCTAGATCCCTCTGTTCCTCTGCATTCCTCAATGCCCTACCATTTACCCTGTATGTTCTATTTGGATTATTCCTGCCAAAATGTAGAACCTCACACTTCTCAGCATTAAACTCCATCTGCCAACGTTCAGCCCATTCTTCTAACCGGCATAAATCTCCCTGCAAGCTTTGAAAACCCACCTCATTATCCACAACACCTCCTACCTTAGTATCATCTGCATACTTACTAATCCAATTTACCACCCCATCATCCAGATCATTTATGTATATTACAAACAACATTGGGCCCAAAACAGATCCCTGAGGCACCCCGCTAGTCACCGGCCTCCATCCCGATAAACAATTATCCACCACTACTCTCTGGCATCTCCCATCTAGCCACTGTTGAATCCATTTTATTACTCCAGCATTAATACCTAACGACTGAACCTTCTTAACTAACCTTAACTAACTTGTGACATGTATATCAAAACATTGAATGTATAGTCATTTGCATCAACAATCATCACAGTCTGAGGATGTGCTAGAGGTAGTGCACAAGCATGGCAATGCTTCTACTGCCAACATAACATGCCCCACCTTAATAACACTAACCTGTGCATCTTTGGCGTATGGGAGGGATCTGGAATACCTGACAGAAACCCACGCGGTCACGGGGAGAACATGCAAACTTCTTACAGACAGCAGCAAAAATTGTATCCGAATTGTTGGCACTGTAAGTTGCTAACCACCATGCTATTTGGAAGGATATTGGAACCATGTCTAGGACTGTTATGTTAACTTGGAAGACTCATGTTTATACCTTGAGATGTGCAGGGCAAGTTTTTTTACACAGATTCATAGGTACCTGGAACTGGCTACCAGAAGTACTGGTGGATATTACATGAATGTGCAGAAAGTGATGGGATAGGATCATATGTGGGCAGAAGAGACTAGTTTAATATGGCCTTGGACCTTGCTGCATGAAAATTGGCGATGGCACTGCATTTTACTTTCCCTTTGCATTCTTGATGCCTTCATTCTCACAAAATTGTCAGACTTCAGTACTGGATAAATATACATTCTCCTTGGTTAAATAACAGAAAGACCAAATCCATTGTTCTAAGATTGCATCTGCTTACAAGCTTCATTCCTGTCTCTGGAAGGTGCCTGACTCTACATCAGACTGTTTGCAAATAAGTTGTGCCCCTTCTGGTTTAAGATGGCACTACTGAAGTTGGGCAACAGTGTACTGGTAGTTTGAAAGGCAAGAAATATGAGTAACAACACTCATTACTAACAATTTTCCTGAGGTAAATTGTGGTAAACTATCACCACAAACGATGAAGACGCAATCGAAGGCAAAGCTGACTTGAGGGATGAACTGTGCTGGTGCATTGCGAAGCCAGAGCGTAACATGGTGGAGTTGGAGATGGAATTGGGGCGAGCAGTTTGGAGGGGATTTGAGGCAGAGGAGTTTCAATGCACTTCCATCTGAGCTGAATACAAGGCTAGATCGCTCTTAGCACTGTGCCGATCTGGAAAGGTCGAGAAGGGCTTCAGGGTGGACAGTGAGATCTCGGCCCAGAGCATATTGCTGCGGCAGTGCCTGAGTCCTAGTGTGAGGGACAACCTGGACAATTTGAATGTTGGTCCAGATATTCTGGAAAGGCAGGGAGGGTTGTACCGATTTTGCTTGCTCCCTCCTCTCCTCTGAGGCTGTGTGACGGCTCCAGCTGCTACACGCTTTGTGATGATTTACCATGTTTTATGATGAACTGAGACTGAGGCTTTGGGCCTACTCCAGCTGCTCCGTGGATTTGGGTCTATAGACTCAATTTGGTTTGGAAAGTTGTTGCTTGCTTCTATTGTTTGCATGATTTATGTTTTTTCTTCTTTCTCTACACATTGGGTGTTGGTCTTTCTCTTTATAATTGGATCCTTTTGGGTTTCTTGCTTTGTGGCTGCCTGTAAGCAGACAAATCTCAAGGTTGTGCAATTTATTTGTACTTTGATAATAAATGTACACTGAATCTTTTTGAATCCTTTTGACCACGTATCCACGTTGTAACCAGGACAGTCTGTGCCACCTTAATGACATCATCAGGCAATGCTCCTGCTTCAGCCTATTTGCTACTGAACCTTTTATGCAGACCTTTATTTCTAGACTAAACTATTTGGTCACTTAACTAGATTGTTATCTTTGTTCTGCACCTTGTGAAGTTGAAGTTAATTAAAACTCTTCTTTCTGTGTCCGGTTGACTTTCCACTCATCCTGGCTGTGCCTGCAGATTTACATTGGTTCTGCTGTTAAGGGATGCTCAGTTTTAAATTTTTCACCCTGAGGGCGCTCTTGCTTAAATGAAAGGATGCTGTTCTGCCTACTCATGCTCAATGGTTACGGGATGTTATGTCATGCTTAAATTTAGAGAAGATCTGATGTTCAGTTTTGGAATCTAGCCAAGACTTGTATACATTGTGGAGACCATTTTTGAGCTATTTTCAAAACCTTTGATTTGTTGTGAAAGTACAGATGGTGGCTAATAATATATTTTATTATATGATAAGGGTTTCCCCCCCTTTTTTTCTTGCTTTTCCTAACAGCTCTGACTTTGGTAGTGGGTTTAGATTTTTTTCAGTACAAAATTATTATATTTCAATATTACAATTTAATTTAATTTTTATGAATACAGGGGTTTGTGATTGTAACTGTATTTTTAATACTATGCATTTGGTACTATTTTATTTTTTCTTTTGACTTGTATATCTTGTACTCTGTATTCCTTTTTGCAGAAACTAATAAAAGTATTGAAAGAGAAAATTTTCACCCTAATTTTCATATTGCTACAACTTGCCCTTCCCTATTTCCCCAGCCCTATAACTTTCTGAAGTATACACCCAGTTTCCAATTTAGAATCCTAGATTGAATCATCTCCCTATTGTGCTTTCTACTAATGGGATTTCAGTACCTGAAATTTGCTACCTAAAAATCTCCGCCTCCCTGCTTTCCCATCTTCTTTCAGTACATCCTTTAAAATCTATCCTTTTTGCCAAACTTTGGATTATCTGCAAAAATAGTTGCTTTGGTGAACAGTTGCCAAAATTTCCTGACATTTTTATGAAGTTTTGTTCTGTGAAGGACTCTGAAAATATAAGGTTTTTGTTTGGTTGCTGTTGTGTTCTTCCAGAGAAACTGTAGAGAGTAAGAATCACACAATGGAAGTTCATGATAAATTCTTCTGCCTACATTGTTGTTTTCATCTGCATGGCGAAGTCATCATTGGCGATGTTATCCATGACAGATATGAGGACCACGAGGTAGTGAACAATAAACCTTCAATAGTAACTTAACAATTCACTCAATTATTTCATGGCAAGTTATTACCATATAACTTGACAGCTCTTTTTGCAAATGGCAGCAATTCTTGGATTGTAGCAGATTTTTTCTCTCTGTAAACAATAGTTTGCTTTTTGTTAGAACCTTGTCTTCTGCTGATACTTATGAAACTTTCATTAACACATGCATTATCTGGGCATCTCACAACAGTAGCTCTGTTATCCCTCTGTATATTGTGATGTATTGCAGTGAAATTGAAGTTGATGTTTCTTTAATGTTCTTTCATGCATAACATCCATCCAAGTAATTGTGCAGATAGTATGTGGATACTGAATTGGGAATAATTTTTAAATTAAATTGTGGTCTTATGTTATGTAATTTTAATGAGAATGTACATGAGATAGATCTCCTGACAATAATAACTTCTCAATACCACTTTGTAATACTATGTTAAGGCAACATTTCTCCCCAGAAGAACATCTAAACAGCAACATGTCTTTAGGACTTGCAGACATGCAGATATGCAATAATTTCTAGTTCTGCTCTCAACTGTTACCACCATCTGCTTTATACCTTATAATTAATTCCTACTGAAAGTGAGGGTGCAAAGGAATATTATTAAATCAAGTTCATGCCAAATGCTCACTCTTAGAACTCCTTATCACAGCATAAATATGGGCTGTTAAACTTTGAAATCAGAGACTCTGATATTGATACTCCATAATACCTCTTTATTAGCTTAAAATGGGATGAAAACAAGCAGCATATCTATTTCTCTTAATGTGCTGGAGTTGGGATTAGCCCACTAGGCAATTTTCCATCCTTGTGTTTTGGGAATGGATAACCTTACCATTTTGAGCAATGGAGTGAAACATGACATTGTATGAACAAAACACCATTAACTACAGACCAGCACATACAAGATGCTGGAGTTGCTAGCAGGTCAGGGAGCATCTGTGGAAATGAATAAACAGTTGACGTATTGAGCTGAGACCCTTCTTCAGGACTGGGAAGGAAGGGAGAAGAGACCAGAATAAAAAAGGTGGAGGAAGGGGAAGGAGGACTGGATAGAAGGTGATAGGTGAAGCTAGGTGGGAGGGAAAGGTAAAGTGCTGGAGAAGAAGGAATCTTATAGAAGAAGAGAGCTGTCCATGGAAGAAAGGGAAGACGGAAGGACACTGGGCGGAAGTGATAGGCAGGTGAAAAGAGGTAAGAGGCCAGAATGGAGAATAGAATAAGACGGGGGGGGGGGGGGGAAGAAAATTACTGGAAGGAGCAATCAATCCATGCCATCAGATTGGAGGCTATTTAGATGGAATATGAGGGGTTGCTCCTCCACCCTGAGAATAGCTTCATCATGGCAAAAGAGGACCAATATGTCTGAACAGGAATGAGGATAGGAATTGAAATGTTTGGCCACCAGGAAATTCCACTTTTGGTGGATGTAGTGGAGATGCTCAACAAGGTGGTCCCCCAACTTGCGTCAGGTCTCATTAATGTAGAGGAGGCCGCATTGGGAGCACTGGATGCAATTGATGACCCCCAACAGATTCACAGGTGAAGTGTTGCCTCGTATGCTTCAGTTGTCAGGATAAGAGACGAGAGTCAGGCTGGTTCTGCTCCCTGCCCTGCAGTATTTACTTCTTGCCCCATAGCGTTTACTCCACTCTCCGCAGCATTTACTCCATGCCCCATAGCATTTACTCCATGCCCCATAGCGTTTACTCCACTCTCCGCAGCATTTACTCCACTCATCAGTGCAATTAGGCTGACACTGTGGCCTGCTCTGGCTGCTCCAGGCTTCATGTCTCTGGACTCACGTTTATTCTGAATGCTGTTGGTTGCGTTTACTGTTTGAACAATTTGTGTTTTTCTTTCCTCTTTCTGTGCATTGGGTGTCTGTTAGTCTTTTTTAAAATGTTTTTTCCTGATTTCTTGTTCTGTGGCTGCCCGTAAGCAAATTAGTCTCTAGTTTGTATAATTTATATGTACTTTGATAAGAAATGTGCTTTGAACAGTGCAGGAAGAGTTAGGGAGCATTACCAGGGAAGGCATGGAACATGGACTGTTTAGGTAGCCAATGGAAAGGCAGGCATAGCTGGAGCCTATGTGGGTGCCCATGGCTACACCTTGGTTTAGGAGAAAGTGGGAAGAGACAAAGGAGAAAGTACTGAGGGTGCAGACTAGTTTTGTCAGATGGAGAAAAGTGGTGGTGGAGAGAGTCTGGTTGGGTCTTTTGTTAAGGAAGCAGAGAGCTTTAAGGTCGTTTTGATGGGGGATAGAAGTGTATCGGGACTGGACATCCATGGTGAAAATGAGGCAGGTAAGGACAGGGAATTGAAAGTTGTTGAGATTGAGAGCATGTGGTGTTGCAGATGTAGGTGGGAAGGGACTGAACCAAGGGGGATAGAATGGAGTTGAGGTAGGAGGGCACGAGTTCAATGGGGCAGGAGGAGGCAGAGACAATAGGCTTATAAGGCAACTATAAGTTTGGTGGCAGTTAATGGGAGTTCTCCAGAGCAGTGATGGTGTCGGAGACAATTTTTTTGATGGTCCTTCTTAAGTGATAAGTAAGAGGAGGTGGCTGATAATTGTAACCTGGTGTCATTTCATGTTCAAGTTCAAATTCAAATTTAATAATTTTTCAACCATACAGGAAGAGCCACGAATAAAATGGCAAATAAACATACAGTCACACAGAATATATATATATGTATTTATAGAGCCTGAGTGACATGTCCTGTAAATTGATGGTGCATGGGTGTTATTGGCAAGAATTAGTAGTTCTCAGCAGTCTACAGACAAACATACTCACACCTGTAATCCAGTTTGTCATTCCACCAATGGAACTCTGGAGGGCAGTACCGATGGGAGGGGCCAGCCCTAACCGAGCATGGACGCCATGCTACACCGCCTCCAGCATCCGCTCTCCTGGAATGCTGCAGCAGGCCAGCCCACGGCTTGAGGCCTATCCCTCACTGCAGTCAAGGCCACAGCTCCCCAGCTATCTGTCTCGCCAGTAATCAAGGGAAATGGACCTGCAGTATTTTACATTATCAAAGTCCAATAGGGTCTTACAGTCACAAGAGAAATGTTCAAGACAATCACTCGATGTTAGACTGCACACCACTTTTGCGCATCAACTCCAATGCCTTCCTGTGCTAAGCAGTAACATGATCCACACCAAGTCCAACCCTTCCCGCTCCTGAAGGGTGCACCTGCAGTACCTGAACTACTTAATGCCCAGCATTTTCCTGTGATCTTAAAGACATTTAAAAACCTTTGGCCCTCGAGAAGCTACTGTATCCAAACATGCTGCCATCTTACTGGAAGTTAAGCAAGTCAGAGATCAGTCCAGTACACCACAATGGCACCTCCTTTATCTGTGAGTTTGATGATAAGGATTTTGAGTGGTGTGGAGAGTATGGAGGGCAGTACATTCAGAGGGGATGAGGTTAAAGGAGGACAGAGGAGTATGAAGTCCAGATGATTGATATCTTGTCAGCAATTAGAGATAAATAGATCCAGAGCAGGCAGAGAACCAGAGTGGGGTGTCTAAGAGAGGAGGAGGGTAGGAGACAGGAGAAGGGGTCACTGAAGCGAGATTGAGAATCCTTGCCAAAGAAGTGGGTTTGGACTCGAAGGCAATGGCAGAAGAGCTTGGCGTTGTCGTGGACACAGAACTCACTGAGGTGTGGCAAAAGGGGTCAAAGATGAGGAGCTTGCTGGGGACAGAGCATTTCATTTAATAATTTGTGTTGTATGCATTAGATACTTTCAAAAGGTTAAAACAAAATAATTGTGCTAGATTCTGTCCAGTTGTGCAATCTCCCTGTATCCTAATCATTCACACCTTAAAGTGGGTTTGTTCTTGCATTCCTTTTTCATAAATTTGGGAATTTTGATTGTACCATTGTAGTCTGAGACTGTTTAATAGATAGGCTCAATTTTGTAATTCTACTCTTAAGGTCCAGTTCAGTCAATATTGGTGTTGGTGATACACAGAATTTCTCTATCAAGAAGATTTCTGTGCCTTGCTCCTTCTGAGTAATGTTCAACAAGGAAATGGAAATTTGATCAGTGGAGGAGGGTACACAGAAGTTTAGTTCCATGCCAATGGACTTTTAGAGTTACAGATATTTATGTATGGGAAGATGCATCTTCCTGTTCTGGTCAAGATGGTGCCTGTGTACAATGTTCCTTTGGTTGACATCTTCTGGATAGATTTTGGAACCATCTTTTTCACTTTTTTATGTGTTTTTTTTCTTGTCCTGGATGTGATTCGTTGGGAAATATGTTTTGCGCCAGGAGTTTGATGCCCTGGAGTGCCTGGGCATAGTCAGGCTGTCCAGCAGTCCGTGCATTTCCCCTTTCCACATCGTGCACAAACCGTGGGGGTGGGTGGTGTCCATGTGGTGATTACCACTGCCACAAATATACCATGACCCCTGACCGGTAACTGACCCCACACATCCCTGATTTCTCTGCCCGTCTGGCAGGGAAAATTATTTTCTCGAAGGTGGAGCTTGTTCATGGTTATCACTAGGTCCCTGTCCACCTTAGTCACATTCCTAAAAACACTGTTATCACACCGTTTGGTTTATTTGAGTTGCTATTCGGGCTGAAGAATGTGGCCCAGATCTTTCAGCGCCTCGTGGACAGTGTTCTCAGGGATTTCCCATTCCTGTTTGTTTACCTAGATGACATTTTGGTTGCCAGCTCTTCTAGAGACTAACATCTCTTACACTTGAGAACCCTTTTCAAACGCCTTAGTCAGCTGGGTCTTATCGTCAACCCGTGAAGTGCCAGTTTGGACTGTCCGTGGTTGATTTCCTTGGACATTGTGTCAGTGCAGTGAGACAGTTGCCCTGCTGGCTGAAGTTGAGGCTGTTAAGCACTTCCCTCAACCAGTCACTGTCAAGGCTCTGCAGGAGTTTTTGGGCATGGTGAACTTTTATCACTGTTTTGTCCCCAAAGTGGCTCAGTTCATGCTTTGCTCTACAAGGCCCTTAAGGGCAAAGCAGCCAAACATGTTGTGGACTGGATGGAGGAAAAGTCCAAGGCATTCTCGGACACTAAGCAGGCATTGCCTAAAGCAATGTTGCTGGCGCACCCTCTCCCAGACACACTGATTGCACTCACCATGGATGTGTCAGATTGTGCAGTCGGCGCATTGCATGAGCAATTGGTCAGTGGTGTTTGCCAGCCTTTTGCCCTTTTTAGCCATCAGCTTTGCCCCTGTGTGCACCAGTACAGCACGTCCGACTGTGAGCTTCTCGGCCTGTGCTTGGCAGTGCGGCATTTTTGTTTTATCCTAGAGGGCCGTCCATTTATGACTTTTGTGGATCATTAGCTCCTGACATTCGCCAGGGCTAAAGCCTCTAAACCTTGGTCTGCTCGACAGCAGCACTATCTTTCTTTTATTTCAGAGGTCACCACGGACATCCAACATGTAGCAGGGAAGCATAACGTCGTGGCTGACTACCTTTCCTGGTCCTTCATTGGTGCTGTCCATTTGGGTGTGGACTACATTGTGATGGCAGCAGACCAGGTTTCGCACCCAAGTGTGCAGGCGCTGCGTTTGGCAGACACAGGGTTGAAGCTGGTGGATGTTACTTTTGCTGACAGTGGCATTTCACTACTGTGTGATGTGTCAACAGGGCGACCCAGGCTGGTTGTGCCAGAGAGCATGTGAGTATGCATTTAGTTGGCCTGTTGCCCCATCCCGCAGGGTTTACTCACCTTCTCACCATCGTTGATAGGAGGCAGTGCCACTGTCATCCACTTCAGCCACGCAGGTTGCGTGAGCATTCGTTGGCTTAAATATCACACATTCCAGCGTCCCGTCGGATATCTCTTCAGACCAAGAAGTGCAGTTTATGTTTGAGCTTTGGTGTGCAGTTGTCCGTGACCTGGGGGGGGAGAGGGTCAAGCTGCAGTGATGGTTGTTGGACAGACAGACTGCCGAGGGTCATATTGGGCCTGAGGATGGCCCCAAAGGTGGAACTTCAGTCTTCTTCTGGTGAGCTTGTTTTCGGGCAATCCCTGCGGGTTCCTGGTGAGTTTCTGCCAACGTTCACCATCCTGCGGTCGGCTTTAACGGACTGCACTAAAACTTAAGTGCTCCGGTGCCCACGACGCAACATGGCCTGCTGCGGTCGCACCTGTTGCCGGGTCTGCGGGAAGTGAAGTGTCTTTGGGCATCATGATGGACATCGGGGTCCCCTGCGGCCACCTCATGATGGCCTGTTTCGTGTGTTGGAAGTGGGGTATGCGTTTTTTACGCTGGTCTTTGGAGGTATACTGGACAGCATTTCTATGAACCATCTCAAGCCTGCCCACTTGGACCTGGACTGTCCAGTGGAAATGGCACAGACTCCGCAGAGGGGCCAGCATCCCACCTCCAGACCTTCTGACATTGACAAGAAGGCAGGAGTGGGTTTGGCTGAGGTTTGCAGGCCTTTGCTCATTTGACTTTGTGTGCTAGGGAGAATTTTGGAGGGGGGGGGGGTCGCATGTGTCAGGACTTCTTCATTTCATTAGGCAGAAATCACCCAGAATGTTATGGGTTAAGTTCGCCATGTATGTTGTGTGTTATGTTGCACGTTATTATGTCTTGGGGTGGATTTTTTTTTCTTATATGCAACGTCGCCATTTGTTGGTCGGTGCAATAAAGTGTATGTTACACAATCCTACTACTCCCTATGTATTAAGTGCTCTATCCAGTGACATGGATTGCTAGTACTTGCCTGTCCAGACCTCCCCTAAATGCAGCAACAGATCAAACTTCTGGAGGAAACTGTGTTAAGTAATTATGCGGTGAGGGCAGAGAGATGATCACCATTTTGAGTTGAGACTCTACATCAGCTCCTGTACACCTGGATTAAATCACCCTTGACTTATCCAGCCCTGGTAACATGCTTATAAATATCCTTTAGCATTGCCACACTTAAAATTTTATGTTTAGAATTTAGAATCTATTGAAATTTTACATCCATCCCACAATGTGAGGGAGGAAGGATCTTTGCGGTATGACTCCATCACCATGTACAGTCATGGGAATTTATAAGTCTAATGGCTTGTAAAAAGAAGCTGTCCCATAGCCTATTGGTCCTGGTTTTAATGCTGCGGTACCATTTGCCAGACGGAGGCGGCAGAAACAGTTTATGTTTGGGATGACTGGTGTCCCTGATGGTCTGCCAGCTCAATCATGTAGTTGCATCATGGATTCCTTTGGTACAGAGTGCCCTAATCAAGCAAGCCTTAAGTCCCCTTGCCACTCTATCTGCTTGTGTAGCTACTTTCAGGGAGCCATGGTCTTGAACCCAAAGGTTTGATGGCCTTAAAATTTCAATGAATGGTACATTGTTGGATAAAGTGTTTTACAAGTGTCAACAGAAGAGACTTGCCTTTTAAGTTTCCAGAGGATAGTCTCCAAAGTGGCTTCCTGCAGTGAGCTTGATACCTGAGTTCTGAACATACAATGGTGTCTGTTTTTGATTACTGTAGAGGTTACATGTAAACAGTTTTCTTTTGAAGAGTAGTTTTCTTTTGAAGAATAGTTTTATTTTGAATTAGCGAGTTGTTACCTCTTCCTGAATATATTTACATTTTTTTTTACTAGCTTTCTTATCCTGAAAATTTCTTCCAAGGTTTATGGAAGAGTTTGTATAAATTTGCATTTCTATAAGTCAGGTCTGCAACTCGAGGAGTCTCTGTACATGGAGCTATCACTGGAAATTTTTTGATGTTCTTGAGGTCTTTGACGGAGAGAATGCATGACTAGAAAAAACATCACATGGGTTGCAGCTGGTAAGAAGTTATTACCTCAAAGGCAGAACTTTCGAGGTTGCTTACAGACTCTCAAGGCTCAAGAAGTCATGGTTTAGGTGCAACTTCTACTCAGTCAAAAAATACAAGTTAGTGACCACAACATTTTCTTTATAACATCTCCAAATTGCACTCAGACTCTGCTTAACACTAAGTAAATACTATGTAAATCAGCACTATGTAGAGTCATTATAACATTATGTAAATATGTGCCTGATTTTAAAAGAAAATCAAACCTGAGATATGATATTATTTTATGTGTACACAGTAATTCATGGTGATGTAAATACGCCGAACCTGTACATCAGTGGAGCAGCCGTGAAGGGAAGCGGGTGGTGGTTACGTCTTAGGGGAGGGACCAGGCTGTGGGTCCTCCTCTAACTTCGGCTTCTTCTTCACGTAGACGTTGAGATTTGACTGCCTTTTCCTAAGTTTCCTCTTGTGAAGCAGTTCTTGGTAGCAGGAAATCATCTTGAGAACACCTCTCTTGCCTTATTGCTTTGCTCCCAGTCAGGGTAATTATTGATGAACTGGTCCATGATTAGTGTGATCGTGGTGATGCTAGTACTGAGGAGTTTTGTGGTTAACCGGTCCCTTGCAGCCTTGAACCCAGCTGCATGTTTATGAGAAGGCATTCTTTTCCATAACAGACCTGTTTCATCCACCTGTTCCATTATGGCTTTCAGTGTTGCAGGTAAATCCTGGGCCGTCTCGCTGCCTACACTACTAGCCACTTCACCAGAGATATGTATGCTATGGAGGTTACTGCGCTGTTTAAATCTATCAAGCCAACCTCTGCCAGCTGTGAATGTTACCAATGTACCTTCTTGAATGTGAATGAAGATGCTTCCTGCCTTTTCCATTATTATTATAAGCTGGCTTAGGGGCATGTTTCGTTGTGTTTGATCCACCATCCACCATCATCCATTTATTTTGCTTTCCATTTTATTCAAACAAATGTCTCCTTGAACGAGTTGATGATAACTTTGAGCTAGTCATTGCAGAAGCTTTTATCTTGCCTGCATTTTTATAATTGTTCTGATTATTGATGTAGCCAATTTTAAAGAGGTGCCAACATCAACCTGACGCTCACCAGCTTCCAAACATCATTTCCCTTGCAGTTTCACATCCATCCTAATTCTTTTCCTAGGCATCTCAGATGTACAACCATTGCACACCATTACTCAGACATTATGGGTGAATAAATTGGCAAGGGAGCAGGAATGTTCACACACCCGGGGGTGGGGGGAGGGGCGCAGTAGAATGTGAACTAATCCGAGATTACCCTTGAGTAGCTCAGAACGTATGTAAAGTGCTCTCGTTGGCTGATTGAACGTTTACTGTAATGGTGGCCACTCTTGAGAAGTTTTATATGTTTAGAATGAATTTTTGTCATAAAAAGTTTAATAAAGAATTAAATAACATCATTGTAACAAATCGGTGCCATGCAGGGTGGCGTTATGCTGGGTCTGAGTGTAGTAAAATATACCAAGATGCTTCACAAGAGCATTATCAAGCAGACTCTGGTACTAGGACACTTGCATATATCGACAGGCATATAGACAGACAGGTAGTCAAAAGTTTGCTTTAAGGAGTAGGTTTAAGCAGATTATCAAAGGAACACAGAATACAAAGAGAATTAAGGAGAAAACCAACTGAGAACCCAGACATCTCAAAATACAACTGCATTTAAAAACGGTAGGATGTGCAAGAGGCCTGGAGGAGGGCATTTGAGGAGTAGACTACAAAGGGCAAAAACATGGAGGAGTTTGAAATTTAGGATAAGGAATTTAGAAATGAGTCATGTCTGTTTGCGAACTGGAACTTTGTCCCTAGAATTTCTCTCTGAGATTGTGCAGTTAAGTTTTGTTATTCCCCACGTATAATAAATAAAAGGAAATTGGAAAAAAACAACATACTTTACCATGGCTAAGCATATAACATGGGATAACAGCCAAAACCATTGTGTAGGTAAGGGCTTAAGTTGAATTTATTTGCAGAGGTTACCATTTGCAAAATCTTTTAAATTATGAAATTTCTTTACCGTGACCTAAAAAGAGTTTGTAAATATTTTATACTTCAATAATAGAGTGTGAGTATTGTTGGGAGGCTGTCATTTATCATCCAGCCTTCAAACCAGAGTGCAGAGCAGAGGCCTGTTTTCCGACCTGACTTCTAATTCCCCTATATCCCTGTCCCTCAGCCCTAAACTGACCTTTAACTCCCCTCTCTGTCCCCAAACCATCACGAGGAACCTGAAAAAAAAACATCCTTTCCTGATTTTCTGCATATACCCTTTGACCTCTTGTAATTTAAATGTCATACATTCTTCACTTTGGATACTTTCAAAGATTCTGTTTCCCAAGCTTTCTGAGGAAGATTTAAAAGTCTTGGTGCCCTCGAAAGAAGAAACTCCCTCTCTTCTCCAGCTGGAATGGGCAACTCCTTATTCTGAAGCCATGTTCTCTAGTTCATGATAAAGTGAGGCCCCCTGAACCTTTCCACATATATTAAGCCTTTAGCCCTGGAAACAAAATATACTGCATGTACAGTTTTAATTGCCATTTTGTACAGATCTAATTTATTGCATTGCTAAGCTCTGACCATTACCTGCTACTTTTGCTGTTGAGCATGCATATAGACTTGTGATGTAGCTTCGCTTGAAATGTTGGCATTTCACTTCATGGCTTATCTCTTATACCTTAAGCTTCGCTTTATCTATCAAATTTAGTCATGATAGTAGTATAGGGGATATTCTGGGGTCAAGCTAATCATTGTGGGCACTATCGACTCAGAAAAGGCAGCATTCATCATTAGGGACCTTTCTCCACTCAGGACATGCCCTATTCTCGTTACTACCGTCAGAGCGAAGATACAGGATACAAAAGACACACAACTTCTTCCTCTCCGCTATCATATTTCTGAGTGAACCTATGAACAATGCATCACTATTTTTGTGCTCTTTTTGCACTACTTATCTAATTTTTATTTATACAGTGGATTCTAGTTAATTGGAAATATATCAGGACCAATGTACTTTGGCCTAATTAAATGGCTGCAGCAATTAGCCTCAGTTTCATGGAAATTGTTAAAAAGGCATAAGAAAGACAAACTACTATTTAACTGGGTAACTATTTATGTATTGAAAATGAAATACAAGAAATTCAAAATAATACCAATACCTGTAGAGCCTTAAAACTGTATTAGTTCCTAATAGTTATCGATGGATTAATCCAGTGTATGCTGCTGATGTCTTTTGATTATCTGCAAATGAACAAAATCTACACAGGCAACAAGTGCAGATAATGAACTGCCTTCATACCATGTTTTGGACGATTGCATACGTTTAATCTTCATTTCTTCATTTCCATTTTAACATTTAAGATGACTGTTGATACCTTCACATCCCTTGTAGTTGTTAGGTTGTTGAAGTATTGAAATTGTTTTTTACTCCCAGCCATTTCTGGCATCTTCAAGCCTGAAGGCTTGAAACTGCAGTGAGCAAAACAGTTCTGAATTGTCCTATTGCTTATTTCCCAACAGTTATCAGTGACAAAAGTCACTGCTTCTTGAACCCAGACACCGAAATGACACTATTTAAAAATTATAAGTACAGTGTGGTGTTTAATGGCCACACAAATGTACATGACTGATGCATGTACATGTGATAAGACTGCTCAACAGATCCTGACCCAGATCTGGGCCGGACCTTCCAAATATCCGGACCTGACTTGCACTACCTTACTTTCCCTTTTCTATTTTCTAATTATGATTTATAATTTAATTGTTTATTATATTTATTTCAATTTGTACTTCAGGGAGCACGAAGCGCAGAAACAAATATCACTGTGATGATTGTATGCACTAGTATCAATTGTTTGGTGACAATAAATTATTTGTATTTGTTAGAATCTGTTCAGCAACTGTCACCTGTCCCAATTAAGCAGCATGATATCCCAAATAAACAAAGGAAATCCCATCTATTTTCTCAATTAGTTTTTGTTCTTCAAGAGTTGTTCCAAATATGCAGCTGTCCTGATTAACCGATGGCCCAATTAATCAGAATGTTTGTGTGTTTTAATTGTAATTTATAGTATAGTTTATGTATTTCATTGTACAGTTGCCACAAAGCAACAAATTTAACGGTGTCAGCAATAATAAACCTGATTGGGGTTTTGATATGAATAGAGTGGTGCTTCTGTTAAAGACTGGAAGCATTGGTTCTGTGAATGAGGTGGGCCGAAGGGCTATTTCTGTGCTGTACCAGTCAATTTCCTGGATGTCCAGATCTGTTTATATTCAGCAACGTTATACTGCCACACAACATGACGGAGCAAGTCTCAGTGTGATGATGGAAATCCCTTTCAGTCAGAGGCATAAATGTCTGCGTTGGTGAAGAGGCCAAGAAGATTTACTGCTTATTTTAGTTCACTCATCATTTGCTGCAGACCTAGTCTGATAACTACATTCTTTAGAATTTGGCTAGCTCAATCATTGATCAAGCAGCCGGACCAGTTTGGTGATGAACGTTGAAATCCCTCATCTATTGTACTCCCACTGCTTCTTTCAGCAGGGAGGAGCTCTAATTCATTAGGTGAGGTAGGCAGTAATCAGTGAGAGATTTCCTGATGCCATGAGACTTCATGGAGTCCTGAATTAATGTTGAAGACTCTCGGGTTAATGTTCTCCAATTTGACATCTGTATCACTTATACAAACACCCCTTGTGATCTGCCCTGTCACTGGGGTAGGATACTCTTGGATGTTGTGTCAGGGTAGCATGCTGTGGAATCAAAACATGACTGAAGTTTTGATTGACAGCTTTTCATCTGTTTACATTGAAGAAGAGGATGCCATAGACATTGGCTTTAAAGAGTAAAACTGGAAGGCTTTATAAATATTAAATATAGAGAGAAGACATATTAAGACCTCTGTGGTATTTAAAAGAGGTTGGCTCATCAAGCTTAGATGAAATATATACTAGTCTGTTGAAATAAGAAAATGAAGTTGATTCTGAAAGTATGAGTGAATGCACTTGGGAGATCAAACAAAGTAAGAAGATGTATGATTAATGATAGGATATTAATAAATATGTTGACGATCCCACTGTAATTGAACAAGGCCCTTGTATTCATTGACAAAGCATAAAACACAAGAATAGGAAGTCTACTCTGGAGTTGTTAACTAGCCAACCAGTTCCAAAACAGTGTATAGTTCTGGCAATCACAGCACAGAAAGTAAGCAAATTCAGTAGAGTCGATGTAGAGGTGAGTTTAAAAGATCTTGCCAGGGCCAGAGTATTATAGTTATGAGGAAATAGAATAAACAGACATTATTTTCTTTGGAATTGAGGAGTAATTTGATGGCGAAAGGAGTTATTTCCCATAGGGGAGGATTTTAGTTAATTACTTTAAGGATTAGAAAGGTGTTAAAGAAATTCTTTTTAATTTATGAGTAGTGGGAGTCTGGAACTGAGTGCTTGAGGGGCTGACGGAGCAATTATTATTTAAAAGGTAGGTAGATGAACACTTGAAGATTCATAAGTTTATGTTCAATTTCATTGTCATTCACCTATATATGTTATATGTATACTGCCAAATAAAACAATGTTCCTTGTGCCAATAGCTGGAAAATATTGACCTAAACCTGGACGTGATGGGCTGCTGATTACCTCAGTCTGTGCTGTAAATCTCTATCACTTTGTTTGCAAGGGAGGAGATGGGGCATTAACTTGAAGGTATGTTTCTGTGGCTCTGATTGATGTTGCTTAATTGTCTGGGTAGTCCCCTGGTTTTGGCACCAGAGCCTAAAAGTTCATGAAGAGCACTTTGCAAAATTGGCTGGCCTAGGAGCAATTTTATGGTGTTGGTGATGAAGTTACTGCCAAGTGTGGTGCCCAGTTTTATTTGTCTGCTGCAGTGTTGTGGTTTTGGTGCATCTGGTTGTCTTGCAAGTCCATTTCGGAAGGAATGTAAGAGTCAACACATTCTTGTGGGCCTCTAGTTGCACGTTGACTACACTTGATAAGAACATTTCCTTCCATGAAAGACAATGGTAATCCCAAAACAATTTTAATTCATAATCATAATATGTATGTGTGTATGTATATATCCCAAATAAATAAGCTGCGGCTGCAATCTGGGTGAAGCTTTCTGGATTGTTGATCCAGTCCCCTGTGTATTGAAAGTACAATAAACTGACCACTGCATCATCATTCCACATTCCTACATTTAAGGTAGCATTAATCACTGGCCCCAAATGCAGAGTTACTGTTTTTTTTCAAAAGCTGTACACTTGTTGCTAACACAAGGTTATCTGCAGATGCTGGAAATCAAACAACACACACACAAAATGCTGGTAGAACACAGCAGGCTAGGCAGCATCTATAGGGAGAAGTGTTGTCGACGTTTCGGGCTGAGACCCTTGTTTCTGATTGTTCATTTGCAACATTGTGAATTCTACATCAATCATTTGTTGGACACTTGAAACATATACCTTTACTTTTTACTTATTAACTAATATTTCCCTATAGAGCCAGCTAACACTATAATTCAGCTCAAAAGGACCAAATTTGTAAAGTAGTAGTTAATCAACTACTATTTGGAACTATAGGAAAGGAATAGGAACTTTGCTTATTCCTATAAAGGAACTATTTTATTCAAGATAAATTATTTGTATATCTTTGTTTGTTTTTTTGCATTTAGAATTATATCATAAAGAGAAGATATCATAATCTATAAATTGGAGAAAACACTTGCAAGTATATGGAAGTATACTTCTGTGTTTGGAATTCCATTTCATGGTTAGCTTGTACTTTTGAAGGAGATTATATTGAAGAAAATGATTAAAGAACAATGTACTTGTATATTTTTTAAGAGCAGAAAATATTTAAATAATTCATAGTAGTTTTTGGTCTCAGTTAAAGCTTCTGCTGAACACACGGGTTGCTGACTAGCACTTTTAGATTGTGTGGATTGTGCATCCCTAACCATTTGCCAAAGTTCAAGGTACATTTATTATCAAAGTATGTGTACTACATACAACAGGATTCATCTCCTTACAGGCAACCACAAAACAAAGAAACACAATAGAACCCATTTTTTAAAAATGAGACAGTCATACACCCAGTGTGTAGAGCCAAAAACAAATCGTGCAAACAGTGGAAGTAAGCAACTAACATTCAGAATTGAAGTTCATGAAAGTGAATCTACAGCCAGGAACCTAGACATAGCTGATCCAGGAGACCTTTAGTTGCAGATCACAACCTCAGTTTGGCACAGAGACAAGTAAACCTAGTGAGCAGCAAGCAGGGACTGGCCTGCCCCTCTCCTCTGGCCCCAAAACTCTGACCTTTTCAATCCAGACTGATGCTTAAGTCAGCTAAACAGCAGGGTGGTTTCCTGCTCTCGGACCAAGGCCCTGCTGCTTTGATACACTCTCGAGCCCTGGATCCACTGCCTCGATTCGGCCTTTACCCTTTCCAATCTGATTTTCAATCATTTTTATAGATTGGTGTAATCTGCAGACTGTCAGGGAATTGCTAGAACCAAGCCATTACTCAGTTAGTAGATAGTTTAACATTTGCTGTGTGTTTCTGTACGTGTGACGTGAACCTGATGTTTGAACTTCAAGTGAGGGAGGGGGCTTTCACGAATGTGGGGGTTGTAGTGGGAAGAAGCATAAATGGATCCAAGATGGCGGCGCAACACAGCTTGCAGCGGCCACTCCAGAGCTGATTATCTGTTATTTGTGAAGCAGGGTGCCGTGCGCAATCGTAATCGGGTGAAAAACATATGTGGGAGCATGGAGGAGCATCTGGAAATCTCCAGGAAGACCTCCTTCGTTGTTGCTGCTACTGCTGTGAGGTCCGGGAGTCTGCTGGGAAGAACAGGCCCCCAGTCCTCGAGGTCGCGTTGCCGATGACCGTTGGCGGGGGTGTCTTAATACGCTCAGCAGAGGATGGTGCTTGGAGAAGCTGTGCCGGAGGGGATGGTTGGAGGTTCGGAGGTTCAACGGACTCGGAGTCCGCTGCGGTCCGGTCGCTTTCAGTGTGTGCTGCATCTGCGAGGCTGAGTTGGGCGGCACCGTGGAAGTCCATAGCATGGAAGGGGTATTCCCTTCTGCCTCCTGCGTGGGGTGACGAGTCAGTCGGGACCCTGAGGACTTGTGGAAACTCTGTGGTGGTTTCTTTCGAACTTATAGACTTTTAACATCTTTGGACTAATTTTACTGTGCCCATGGTCTGTTTCTTTTATCGATTATGCTATTGTTTGCACTGTTGTAACTATGTGGTTTTGTGCAGGTCTTTTAGCTTTAGTTTTTGGTCTTGCTTGTCTGGTGGGATTGGAGCTCCTTTCCGGGGAATGTGCTAAGAAGGTAGCGTGATATTAATACGCAGCAGCCTCTCCAGACTCTGGATTGGGGATTGCCAAATGTTATGTGGATTTTCTGGTGTAGTCTGTTTTGTCAGGTGTTTTTGAAATATCATTCTGGAGGAACTTTGTCTCATTTTTTAACTGCATTGCATTTGTGGTTTCTAAATGACAATAAACTGGATCAGAATCTGAATCTGAAATGCATCAGTGCAAGGGGAGAATTGCTGTTCACATTTGACCTGGTTTTGCAAAAGGTACATTTTCTGAATGGACTATATCACAGTCAACCAAACATCATGGGTCTCAGGAAATTACGCCTAGGTCTTTAAATGGCAAACAGCTCCTACCTTTATTTTTCAAGTACATTTCTGTTAAAAATAGTAGGACATTGTCCAAATTCAAGCTCAAGGTTAATGATAATTCAGCCATATATAAATAACCAAATGAAACGGTGTTCCTCTGGGGCCAAGATGTAAAACACAATACCAACAGTACATAGCACAATTTAGCATATATATTGTTATGATTTCAGAAAAATATACAGTCACGAAGAAAAATAAATTAATGTAGCCTGAGTGGTAGGTCTGTAGAACCGATCATACATTGTCCTGGTCCAGCTTGTTCTTCCACTGAATGAACACCAGAGGGCAGCACAATGGGAGGGACCAGGGCCCAACCCAAGTATGGCTCGAGCATGTTCCACGGAGGCTCTTCCGCACCACCTTCACATCTCCATTCCTGGTCTGCTGCCACAGGTGAGCTTGAGCCCAGAACTGACCACAACTGAGGCAAAACAGCTCCCCCACTGTCGGTCTCACCAGTGAACCAGAGATGCAGTATTCTACGATGCCAATGTCCAACAGGGTTTTGCGATCACAAGAAAACTGTCCAAGACAATCTCTTGCACCTGTTTTTGACTGCTCATCATCTCAACACAACAGTACGTGAGAAATTCAGGGGTCAACACGGCAATGGAATGCAATAAGTCCAGTTCCATTATTATCGAGCAACTTGCTGATGTGGTAATTGTACAGTACTTAATGTTTTTAGTATCCAGCAATGTCTGGCAGTTGTCCAGAGTGTGCCTCCACCTTCACCATCTAATTTGATGATGGTGGGTCTTAAGATGGGCCTGTAACTGAGTTCCCACATAATTTGAAGAGCCTATCTTCGTGGTCCTACCAAGTAAAGTTCATCAAGCCATAACCAGCTCCTCTCCCAATTTATTGAATGCTGGAATTTTCTGCTATTCCTATTTCCTTGAACTGACATTTGAGGTCAGACTCTGATGTATTGTAAAATATTATATTTAAAAATTTACATATCATGAATATTTCTCCTCTTTGAATTCATTGGTTTTTGGACTTTGTGACAAATGACACATTTTATCAGTTTAATTTTCATGGCCACATTTTGACGTTTCAAATGCAGTGTATGAGTTACTGCGGAAGTTGCACTAAAGAAATGTGCATTCAGTCCTATTTTAAAATGCAATGTAATATTCCAAGTGACTATAAATTTTAAAATCTGGTAGTATGGTAAATGCTTGAATCTACAGCTACCAATTTTTCAGATATTTTGACAGGTGGTAATCAGCAAAAGGCATTTGTAGATGAATAACATCACTTATTGTTCCAAAGAGGACTTTAGGGAGGAGGTTTGGAGAGATAATGTTTCACTGCCTGTAGCTTGCTTAATTTAGTGTTTTGGTGGCATGTACATGTTGCTAGTTCAATCCTACTGAAGCTTTCATTAATGTAATGCCTTTCACAAGGCCTGTCGAGCTAGATGTATCCGTTTCCATACTATTGCAATTTTTTGTAAATACTTCATGAGTTGGATTGTTTTCCAAAAATCTATGGCCTACAGATTTAAATTGTGTGAACAAACACATGCTAGAATGTTGGTGGTCTCACTAATGTCTTATGTTGGCTTTGGGAAATGACCTCCATATATCCACATCGTGCATAAGGAACTTTGGATTTTTGTGTAGTAGTATAATTTTATTGTGTATAATTTTGTGAGATCTGCCATTACCACATAGTGTTCCCAAGAAAATTCCAGTAGAGGACCATGAGCACAAGCTGTCTGGAACAGGAGTTCAGAGATGGAGTGCGAGGCAGCGACTGATCACATCTCTCAGCAATTGAAGCGTCGAGGAAGATTGAAACTTTGAGGCAAATGCAGAGGAGGCCGGGATGGCAGTCGCTCTTAATGGGCCGAGCCGGGTGTCGAGAGGCCACGTTGTGTTGAAGGTTACTCCATGGGAAGTCATGTCAGGTTGGAGGTTGCTCCCCAACGGAGGCCACGTCAGGCCGGAGGTCATTCCCCACAGGAGGCTGTATCGGGCTGGAGGTTGGGAGACTACTTCTCAGTGAATGAAAGCCCCACAGAAAGACCGAGTTTAAGCTGTTTCTTTCCTTGATGCTGACGGAGGATGTTTTTGAAATCTGAGACATATGGGATTATCTGTGTGGACTGTAGCTTATATTGGTCTACTTCAGTTTTGGGCAAGGGAGGGGTTGGATATTTGATGTTATTGTTTTTTGTGTGGGAGGAGCTTGGGGATTTGGTGTTTGATGTTTTAGCTGCCGGGTTTGGGTGGGCAATGTGCCAGTTTTTGTGTGCAGGAGAATTTGGGGGAGAGGGGTTTTGATGTTTTAGCTCCCATATCTAGATGGTGATCTATTACGGGGAGCTTCTTCACACAGAGAGTAGTGGGAGTGTGGAATAAGCTGCCAATTGAAGGGGTGAATGCAGGCTCACTTTTAACATTTAAGAAAAACTTGGACAGGATGAAAGGGGTATGGAGGGATATGGTCTAGGTGCAGGTTAGTGTGACTAGGCAGAAAAATGGTTCGGCACAGTCAAGAAGGGCCAAAAGGCCTGACTCTGTGCTGTAATGTTCTATGGTTCTATTAGTTTTTGTGCAAGGGAGATGTTGGGGCTTTGGGTATGGATGTTTTCACTGCTATGTTTAGGTGGGCAATCTGTCAGTTTTTGTGTGAGGGAGAGGTCGGGAGGATTGTAGGTTTTGCAAGCTTTGTTTCTTTTGCTTTTTCATGTGGAAGGGGGTCTCAACAGCTTTCATGGTTCTGTATTTTTTTGGTGTTTTTCTGGAGAAAATGAATCTCTGAGGTGTATTCGGCATACATACTTTGATAATAAAATAAACCTTTGAACCACAAACCAACCTGTGTCAGCATGAAATCCTTGAAAACTTAAAGCAGTAATTGGGGCATATGACTCTGAGAATTGACAATCATGGTTGAACTACTGGCGTGAAGATTGGAGGCCTTGGAGCCCTGAATAATAGTCAAAAATATGTTCTATCTGAGAGCTTATTTTCTGTTAACTGAGTGCTAGGCAACGGTGGAATTAAGGTCTATCCTTTTACCCAGTTTCTTTAAGGGCGTACTTTGCTGTTTGTAGCTGACAATATGTACCTGTGATCCAATGTCAAATGCATACTCCGTGCACATGTACAATATGCATGAAACAGTGCTCTATTGTAGCTATTGTGTCCCAGATTTGCCCCTTGATCCGTTTTGGACCTCATTTCCAATCTGTACAGCCGACACAAATAAAAAATCCACATGCCTAGAGTATATTTATGCAACAAAGCTAAAAGCACACGTCAGGTCTTACTGCATAAATGGGGCTGGCCACCACCTGTTGAATTCTCTACAAAATGAAAGTGGTTTCACCCATTCCTGTGACTCTGCTTGGCTCACGTTTTAACAGCACATTCCACATCGTGACAGTGATGAAAAGCCATTGCTCAGGGTAATGACCAACTTCCTTCCTCTTCCTTTCCATGGGCACCACCGCTATGGAAAAGATGAAAGATCCATGGTGGGTGTGTCAAAGTAACTGTCATTGTTGATAATAAAATAAAATAAGTAACAAAGATAACTGGGCCCAGAACACACAGACCCTTATAACTCAAGCATTTTAAAAATGTTACTTGTTCAGGTCCCCAGTCACCTACACTGTTCTGAAGTCTGAACAGAAAACTGCTGTTTTTATACAGAACTGACTTCTCAGTTACGGCTATTGATTATAGTAAATTGTATATTGTTGAATTCCTTACTTGCAAGATCATTCGCCATTCACATTAGAGGTGCTAAATTCAATTGAGACCGAGCAGAGAGCCGATGATATATTGAAGTTAGTAAAGACAATAAAGCCTAGGTTGTTGGGTATTCTGTAATTTCATCTGCCTCCGGCACCCCCTATTGTGTAAAGGGATATATTTTTAGGAAGACCTTTCTGGAAAAGTCTCACTACAGAGGTCTCACTCTGGCTTGTGTACGTATTGCCGCAGTCAACTCAGCTCATCTCATCTTCAGTAAGCAGGGATGTCTCCTGCAGACTCCCTTCAAACTGCAACTACCCCAGGCTATCCTTGCCTTACTGTGACTGCCACAGGTGATCTAGCAATGGGCTGTCCTGAAAGCACCAAGGAGAAAAAATTGCAGCTAAGTCTACTTGGAATATTCTTTTCCATGTTTGAGGAAATCTTTTTAAAGTTTATTTCATTCTTTTTAGAATACAGTATGTTGACTTTTTGTTCATGTTTGAAGTTACAGTAAGGCCTTGGTAGTTTATAGTATCTCTTAGTTTGGTCCTCTGCTATGAGGATGAGTCTCCAGGACCACCACAGAAATGCTGATCAAATGGACACTGAAATCCTGGGTTTGATGTCATCCCTTCCACATGTGGACAGTGTTGTCATGTTAGCATTCTCAAGAGACTGCATCTGAAGCGATGGAAGACCTAGAGCTGCTGAAAAAGTCAGTGGCATCCATTTTGTTTCTGCACCCTTGTTTCTGGGCCATTGCCTCTGGAATTGTCATTAATATAGTCCCATTGCTAAATATCTGTGGGAATAGCTCACACGAGTGCTCTTAACTAATGTAGATTCAGCTTTTTTTGACATATGAGACCCTCCATTTATTCCATCTTTGATAAAGAATATATGTCATCAAAAATGAGTGCAACAGTATTTCTAATGATTTCAAATGGCATCCTTCCAGCATCCTGTCTGAATGCCTAGTATTCTGAATCCTGTGCTACTTCTCATTAATGTGATGGTTGTCCGTGTTTCAAGGCCATAAGCAGTTTCTTCCATGGTACATCAGTTTTATTTCAGCTAAATATTCTTTTTAAGGCTATTTTAACAATAATTATAATCAGAATCAGGTTTAAAATCACTGCAAATGTCATGAAATTTGTTAGCTTTATGCCAGCAGTACAATGAAATGCATTATAAATAAACAGAGAAAAAATGGAGTTACATTAAATATATAAATAATATGTCTATTAAATTGTTAAGTTAAAATAAGTAGTGCAAAAAAACAAAAATAAAAATGTAATGAGGTAGAGTTCTTGGGTTCAATATCCATTTAGAAATTCAACGGCAGAGGGAAAGAAGCTATTACTGAATCACTGAGTGCATGCCTTCAGGCTTCTGTACCTCCTTCCCAGTGGTAACAGTGTGAGGAGGGCATGTCCTGGGTTGTGGGGATCTTTAATGATAGACACTTCCTTCCTATGAAGATGTCTTGGCTATTACCAAAGGCTAATTCTCATGATGAAGCTGACTAAACTTATAAGTTTCTGTAACTTCAATCTGACGCAGTAGCCACTCCCACCCCATACTAGATGGTGATGCAGCTAGTCAGAATGTACTCTACGATGCACTTGTGGAAGTTTGAGTGTCTTAGTTGACAAACCAAATCTCCTCAAGCTCCTAATGAACTGCCTTCTTGCCTTTGCTATAGTTGCATCAATATGTTATGACCAGGTTAGATCCTCAGAGATTTTGACACCCAGGAACTTGAAATTGCTCACTCCTTCCACGTCTGATCCCTCTATGAGAATTGGTTCACGTTCTCTCGTCTTACTCTTTAGGAAGTCCACAGTCAGCTCTTTGGTCTTGCTAATGTTGAGTACAAGGCTACAAGAGGCTATCATGAAGATTTATTTAAATTTAATTGATAGAAACTGTTCTCATCTTTGATGTACAGGTAGAATTTCAGTCTAGATCATACAATGTCCACTACCTAGATAATCTTCCTTGTTGGGGTTGCATAGTAACATAGTGGTTAGCACAGTTCTTTACCAAGCCAGTGATCAGCAATTGTGGTTCAATTCCTACCGTTCTCTATAAGAGTTTGTATGTTCTCCCTGTGACTGCATGGTTTCTTCTGGGTGCACTCGAATCCTTCCACATTGGAAAAAAATGTAAGGGTTAGGATTAGTAAATCGTGGGCATGCTATCTTGCATTGGGAAGTATAGCAGCACTTGCAGGTTGCCCCCAGTACGCCTCGGTGTTGGTCACTCAGGTAAAAGACAGTTCATTGTGTGTTTCACCGTAAATGTGACAACTAAAGCTAATCTTTTCTTTTAATCTTTATGTTTATCAAATGTTGTCAATTATCCTTCAAAGGCAGAGTAATGTAGAGCCGTAATTATTTCTCTTTGAAATGGGAAATCTGTTTTTTCTTAACTTGGTATTGATCTAAAAAGTGAATTTGAAGTCTTCACTCAGTTATATTTTCATTTTAAGAATGAATTAGGTTGCCTTTTCTAAAAATTGTTTGGACTTTCAGATGGTATTTTCAATATACCATTTAATAAGATTTTGTAGGGCAAACAGATTTAAAAGCAAGTAACAGAACAGTCATAAAATGCCTTGCGGTTTATGATGAATGGCTTTTATTCACATAGGGATGAGGTGCTCTACTGCATTAAGTTCTAGGGTCACTGGTAAATTAAAAAAAAATGTATATTGAACTTGAGGGTTCAGGAATTAAGTTTGAACTTGGCAAACGGCATGAAACTCAAAATTGTAGGGAACAGTGAGAAAGATAGTAGCATTAAAAAAGAAGATATTTTGGGAAATGGGTACAATTGTGGGAGAGGCAAAATCACTCCATACAAATTGTGTAGGAATGCATTGTGGCTGGAAGAATTTGAAGAGACAATGGGTCCTATCAAGCTGTTGCTTTCGGTGGGACCTTGTGTGGATAAGTAAGTATAAAATTGCAGTAACATTTTCTTGTGTTTAAAAACACAATTTCCTGTGTGTCCTGTGAAACAAACAATTCCCCATGTTTCTCGTGCATAGGAAGTTCAACTGGATGCATCCAGTCATATTTCACCCTTACTTCAATGACACCATTGCATGTGCAAACTTCCTTTTATACAGGAAATAGAATCAGTTTCCTAAAGGATCAACTGGGTAATACATAGCTGATGTTCAGATTTGAAACATAACAGTTTTACTAGCTAGAGCAAAAAATTAAGGTGTTAGGGGTTTTGTATGTAATATTTCAGTAATATGAGTAATCTTGATTAAGCATTCTTATTTGTTCAAATAATTCATTATGGGTTATATGTATAAATATGTGGATTACATATGTCATGATGCTACCCTGTGATAAGTGTGTACCTCACTTAAAGGAAACTGAACTAAAACTCACATTTCGGACTCCCGTGTCTTCCATTGAATTAGTCTGATGTTTTGAAGTTACAAAACGTATTAACATAAATTATTTTTAAAGCAACCCAATACAGCTGTTGAAGTGCAGCGAGATGTTCAAACTAAAAAAAAAATGCAGTGAGGAACAGTATGTAAAAATCACAGTCCAGCAAGTGCAAAGATGGTTGAGTTAAAAGAAAACAGCACAACAGGCGTTCTTCAGAAACAGAGACGCAATAGAGTTTTTTTAAAAAGTCAGAAAATGGAAGGATACATGGGTTCATAAAGAGAGAGTTTCGGGTGATAATAATCATTAAAAAAAGCAGAAAAGGCTGGCTATGTCAGAAAGATTGATGTGTTTGATTCCACAAGAAATAACAGGTTCATGTATACTGAGCTATTTGAACAGTATTTTGAAGCAAATGAAAAAAAAAACAATGAGAAACAAGTACCAATTTTGTTGAGTACAGTGGGTTTAAAGGCATACAGTTTGCTTCTTAGTTTAATAACTGTTCCAATCAAAACAGCAGAAATGAGCTTTGCTGATATTGTTAAAGTAATGCAGGAACATTTAGACCCAAAGCCATTGTTGATTACAGAATGCCTTGGGTCTCATAAGTGGAATCAAAAAGAAGTGGAGTCCATTTCAGCATTTATGGCTGAATTGAAGAGATTGTCTGAGCATTACCAGTTTAGTAGTGGGCTTAATGATGTGTTGTGAAATTGTTTAGTTAGTGAGATCTTACAAGAAGGCATTCAAACATGGCTCCCACTGAAACACAACACATTTAAAAGAACAGTTGAAATCACTGCTCCAGTGGAAACTGCACACAGAGACGCAATTGTCGTGCAGTCAGGAACGAAAGTAAGTGTGAACACAAGTGCAACATCTAAACAGAAACTGGGCTGGCTGAACAAATTGTGTGACTGTTGTGATAGGGATTTACATACACCTGACCAGTGCATGCTTAATGGCAAAACTTGCAGAAAATGCTACAAAATAGGACATATACAAAGAGCATGTTGGGCAGACAAAAAAATGGATTGCACAGGGAAGAGTAAAAGATAAAAAGTAAAGTTGCATTTAAAAAAACACTAATCTGCATGCTGTTGATAAAAAATCCGGTAATAAGGTGTGTGGCACAGGACTGTGTAGCCTTAAGACCTACAGAGTGAAAGTTAATAGTAGACAAGCAATATGGCTTACACCAAAGTGAATAGCAAATTAATTAAATGAACTTGGACTGGCTCATCTATTTTAGTCATTCCACAAAATGACTTTGAACAGTGTTTCAAAGGTACTAAGTTGAAGTATGCAGTTCTCCATCTAAGAACTTATACTGGAGAAAAGTTAACTCCTGTGGGAATGCCATTTATGACAGTGAAATACACCAAGCAACAAGCCACAATGAGTTTGTATGTGCTAAAAATAAGAGGATTAACATTGTGGGGATGAGATTGGCTGAGGCAACTACAACTTATGTGGAGATCCATTCATAATTTTTATGCCACATCTCTTACAATAAAGCATTTAAGAAAGATACTACTGGATGATGCCACAACTGGCTCAATACCAAACACCATGAACTGTTGCCCAACAGATAACAAACAGGTGTTGGTGCCAACCTCTGTGCCTCTGGTTGGAAGGCATATTGGAAGAACCATGCTGCTCAGAAGAACCATGAAAGTGGTGAAACCCATGGACTGGCTACGACAGTTTTTATAGGCAATATATCCGAGAAGGCTTCTGATATGTTAGTCAAATGGTTTCTTGTGAAATGTGGCTTGGTTTTAAGCTGGAGGAGAGTTCAAGGAGCTTCAAGAAAGTTGCAAGCATTTGGCTTTTGTGAGTATAAGGAACCAGAATTAACACTGTGTGCATTAAGGTTATTGCAGAAACATCAAGTGAGAGACAAAATTTTGCTTTTAAAAGTAGATATGAAGACCAAAGCCCAGCTGAATGAATGGAAAGTCAAACTGACAGGAGTCAATGCAGATACAAAATTGTCAGATGATATTGTGGATGAGGAAACCAAGAGGAGAGATCAAATCGTAAAGGGATCTTTCTATCAGATCGTAGAAGGATTAATGAGAGAATACTCCACTGATCTAAATGCACTTTCTTAAGATCGAGATGCACAGACTAGAAGCAAAAGGAAGAAGAAGAAAGGTGGCTACCACTGTCAGAACCACTTCCTGCAGTTTCAGAGATGACTCCTACTATTACAGAGGATGTCCCAGAACATAAGATTCTTTTCACAGCCACAAGGATCACCTATCAAGCGGAGTGTTTTCCCTCTTGTCAGAAAAGATGTTATCCTACCAAAGTAAGAAATCTCCCAAAGCAATTAAATCTTTAGGCCTGAATGGGACAATTTAAAACTTACTATGCTGTAGATGTGTGTCTATAATAGTTGAGTTATATAATATACTGTGTATTTAGTTGAGAAGCATTGTTTATAAAGTTAGAAGTTTTAGCTAAGCTGGGAGGAATGTTGTGTATTTAATATTTCAGTAATATTTGAGTGATCTTGTTTTTATTGGTTGAAGCATTCTTGTTCATTTAAATAATTATAGGTTATATGTATAAATATATGAATTGCAAACCAAGTGTGGGCCTTGCTTAAAGTAAGGAACGAACTAAGTCTCATTTTCAGTTTCCCCTAAATTAGTTTAGTGTTTCAAAGTTACAAAACATAACACTAGGAATCCAAAACAGAATGTGGAAGGTGCTGGAAGGACTTAGCAGATCAAATTGCAGCATCTGAGACAGAGATATAGTCAATATTTTAAGTGAATAACCTTTCACCAGAACTGGAAACAAAAGGAAGCAAGTTTAGATTGCACTGAGGGGGAGAAATGAAGAGAACCTTGATAGGTATAAACCAAGCTTGTCCGGTTAAAATTGAAACCAGCAGCTGGAATTGAAGACAAAAAAAAAACACAAATTAAAACAGTAATGTACTGTCATATTTGTGTAGAATGAATTAAAGTAATACTGAACATCTTAAATACACCAGATAACTCCAGTTTACTACATCATCTTGAATGCCAAGCGATAGAACTGTGCTGCATCTTTCATGCAGGACCTTGTCAAATGCCTTGTTGCAGTCCATGTAGATAACAGCCGCTGGCTTGCCTTCATCTACTTTCCTGATAACTTACTCAGAAAACTCTGTAGGATTGGTTAGGTACAAAGCCATGCTGACTATCCCTAGTGAATCCCTATCTAGCCAAATAATCACATAGGTGGTTTCTTGAATTTCCTCAAATCAGATCAAAATCAAATTTAAGTTTATTTATCATTCAACCATATATGGATACAGCCAAATGAAAGACTGTTCCTCTGGGGCCAAGGTGCATAACATACATAGCACCTTCAAGGTAGAGAGCACTCTCAAACAGTCATGCAAAAAAAATATAGCCCAGGTGGACAAATGCTGCAAATTGATGGTGCAGTTCTTGGCAATCTGCAGACAAATACACACATGCAATCCAGCTTGTTATTCCACTGACTGAACAATAGAGGGCAGCACCAACAGTGGAGACCAGTACGGATGTCACACTACACTGCCTTTGGCATCTCTGGTCCTCCACTGCAGCAGCAGGCAAGCCAGTGACTTGATGCCTCGTTTTTGCTCCCCTGCGATCTATCGTGCCACCAAACAAAGGAAATAGGCCCGTGGCATCAACGTCCAACAGCGTCTTGCGACCACAAGAGAAACATTCAAGGCGATCACCTGTAGTTACACTGTACGTCGCATCTGTGCACAAACTCCGATACCTTCGATGTCTTCCTGTAGCAGGCAGCAACACGGTCGGCACCAAGTTCAGCTCCTCCACCAACGAATAGCTCAGTGATGGAGTAGAACCGCAATACATGAAGTTCTTGGAAACCTGCATTGTCTTGCCATAAGTAAGACATTTAAAAAAGGAAAAAATAACAGGTTCGGTTGGTCCCTGAGAGGCCACTGTATCTGAGCGAGCAACCATCTTCCTAGAATAACTTTCCCATTACTGATGTCAGGCTCACTGGCCTATATTCCTGGTTTATTCTCATAACTTTCTTAAATACCAGACCAAAATTAGCTATTCTCCTATCCTCTGGTACCTCACCTGTCACAAAGGATAATTTAAATTTCTGCACTTACCTCCATAAGGTCCCAGGGAACTTCTTGTCAGGCCCTGGGGACTTATCCACCCTCATTTGCCTCAAGACAGCAAACCCTTCTCCTCTGTAATCTGTATAGGGTCCATGATCTTCCTACTGCTTTGCCTAACATCTGTAGATTCTGTGTTCACCTCCTGAGTATAGATGCAAAAAATCCATTTCAGATCTCCCCATCCCTTTTCGCTCCACATATTGATTACCATTCTGATCTTCCAGAAAAACAGTTTTGTCCCTTGTAATCTTTCTGCTCTTAACATATAGTGCCTATATGCAGTATCCACCACTCTGCCACCGGGAAGTTGTTTTGCAACATTGAATTACAGTGGGTTTAATTTGGCTTTTTTGACAGTGATCAACAGAAAAGAGTCATGTCAAAGTGAAAACAAATTTCTACAAATTGGTCTAAATTTATTACAATTATTAAACACAAAATAATTGATTGCATAATGACTTACCCCATTCAAGTCAGTATTTAGTAGATGCACCTTTGGCAGCAATTACAGTCTTGAATCTGTGTGGATCGGTCTCTACCAGCTTTGTGCATCTGGACACTGCAATTTTTCCTCATTCTTTTTTACAAAACTGCTCAAGCTCTCTCAGACTGCATGGGAATTGTGAATGAATAGACCCTTTCAAGTCCAGCCACAAATTCTTAATTGGATTGAGGTCTGGACTCTGACTTGGCCACTTCAGAACAATAGCTTTGTTCTTTTTCAGCCATTATTGTGTAGCTTTGGCTTTTTGGCTTGGGGCCATTGTCTTGCTGGACAACAAATCTTCTCCCAAGTCGCAGTTTTCCTGGAGACTGGATCAGGTTTTCCTCCAGGATTTCCCTGTATTTTGCTGTTTATTTTACCCTTCACAAGCTTTCCAGGGTCTTTGCAATGAAGCATCCCCACTGCATGATGCAGCCACCACCATGCTTCATGGTAGGGATGGTGTGTTTTTGATGATGAGCGGTGTTTGGCTTATATCAAACATAGCATTTAGTCTGATGGCTAAAAAGCTTGATCTTGTTTTCATCAGACCATAAAACATTCTTCCAGCTGACTTCAGAGTCTCCCATATGTCTTCTGGCAAACTCTAACCAAGATTTCATGTGAGTTTTTTTTCCAACAGTGGCTTTCTCTTTGCCACTCTCCCATAAAGCTGCGACTGGTGAAGCGCCAGGCAACAGTCGTTGTACGTGCAGTCTCTCCCATCTCAGCCACTGAAGCCTGTAACTACTCTGGAATTGTAATAGGTCTTTTGGGGCCTCCCTCACTAGTTCCCTTCCTGTATGGTTACTCAGTTATTGAGGACGGACTGCTCTAGGTGGATTTACAGCTGATCCATCTTCTTTCCATTTCTTGATGATTGACTTACCTGTACTCCGAGGGATACTCAGTGACTCGGAAACCTCCTGACTTGTGCTTTTCAATAGCCTTTTTGCAGAGTTGGTTGGAGTGTTCATTTGCCTTCATGGTGTAGGTTTTGCCAGGATACTGACTCACCAGCAGATGGACCTTCAGGATACAGGTGTATTTTTACTGCAATCAATTGAAACACCTTGACTGTATACTAGTGACCTCAATTTAACAAATTATAATTATTGGCTGCATCAGTGATGATGTGGTGTGTCAAATTAATGGGGGTGAATACCTATGCAATCAATTATTTTATTTTTTTTTGTAATTGATTTAGATAACTTTGTAGAGACCTGTTTTCACTTTACACGAATGAGTCTTTTTCTGTTGATCTATGTCAAAAAAGCCAGATTATATCCACTGTGATTCAATATTGTAAAACAATAAAACATGAAAACTTCAAAGGGGGGAGTGAATACATTTTATATGTACTGTATCTGTAGAAGTCCTTAGGATTCCACCGCTGTCCTTAGGGAATTTGTACGCTCTCCCCGTGACCGCGTGGGTTTCTTCTCGGTACTCTGGTGTCCTCCCACAGTCCAAAGATGTACTGGTTGGTAGGTCATTGTAAATAGTCCTGTGATGAGGCTAGGATTAAATCGGGTGATTGCTGGTATTGTGACTTTAAGGTCTGGAAGGGCCTGTTCCATGCTGCATCTCAATAAGTGAAAGAATGAATGAATGAATGCCTTACTATAATTCATATAGACCACATCTACTGCTCTACCGTTTGTCACTTCCTCAAAGAGTTCAGTCAGGCTCATGAGGCATGACCTGCCCTTCATAAAGATATGCTGCAAATCCCAAATTGGACTACGCCCTCCAAATGCAGACATTAGTATCCTCTCCAATTGTCATTCCCACGGTGATCCCTATTAACTTTTTTGAACAAAGGAAACCCTTCAATCTTCTGGCACCCTACCATACTCCTGTGGCCAGTGAGAATGCAAAGATCATTGCCAATGGCAAAGCAATCTCTTTCCTTGCTTTTTGTAGTAACCTGGGATATATCCCAGCCAACCCCAGGGATTTACCTACCTTAATGACTTTCAAAAGTTCCAGCACATTGTCTTTCATGTTCCAGCAGTTCTGTGTTGAGCTTACGTTTGTTAAGGTCCCTCTCCGAGGTGAATACTGAGCAAAGTATTAATTAAAGATCTCCGTGCTTCCTCTGACTCCAGGCATGTGTTTCTTCTATTATTCCTGATCTGTCCTAGCCTCACCTTAGTCGTCCTGGTGTGTAAAATGCCTTGGGGTTTTCTGTAATTCTACTTGTTCAGGCCTTTTCATGTCATCTTCAATCTCTCCGAGGTCTATTCTTAGGCTCCTTCTTGCCTGTCTTGTAACTCTCTGGAGCCCCCTTTGATCCCTGCTTCCTAAACCCTACCAGTTGCCACTTCAAGAGCCTCTTCCTTGCTCTTGACAAGATGTTCCATTTATCTCGTCGACTGTGGTTCCTTCACTCTACCATTCATTCCCTGGCTTAGTGGGACAAACCTATCCAGAACCCCATGCAAGTGCTTCCTAAACAATGTCCACATTTCCATGATGCATTTTCTGAGTACTTCCATTCATAACAATTTATAAAAGGCAGAAATTGAAAAACTTTCCAATGGTTTATTTTCATTTTCCCCATGTAATCTCTGAAGCCTGTGCTTAACTAATGTACAATTGTTGCAAAGGTTTTCAATTGCGTCAATATGAAAAAAATACTGCAGAATCTGGAAATCTGAACCAGCAAGAAGAATAATTGTATTGAGATAGTCAATAGGTCAAGCAGTTTATCATTTGGGGAGAAAAGCAGATTTATTGCCTTAAGCTGTAGATTTTTCTTTGGAACAGTAAAATATTTGAGATTTGTCACGTTTTCAGCAAGTACAGAAGGCCAGAAATAATTGATAAAGAAAAAAGATGATGGTTAGGAATGAGTAAGGAATGAAAAAGTGTTCCATTGGAGTAATGGAAAACAACAACATGGCTGACCATCTGTGTCTGCTATCAACAAAATGGAAGCAGTATCTTGATCTGAGTTGTTAAACTCACTGTTTATCCTGCGAATTGTAAAAAAGACAACTCATATACAGTATATGATAATCTGACATAGAGTGAATTTGTAGAAAACTTTTATTAGGAGATAAATGTGATGAAAGATTGCAGTTTTTGAGGAAAGTATGTTTTCTGATAATTCTGTTGTGTTATCTAATTCATTTTGCCCTATCTTCCTGTAGCTCATCTGGAATAATAGACATAACAGAAGCCACACTCAGGTTGGAGGAACAGCCTTATATACTGGCTGGGTAGCCTCCAACCCGTTGGCATGAACATTGACTTCTCTAACTTCTGTCAATGCTCCTCCTCCCCTTCTTACCCCATCCCTGTTATATTTAGCTTTTTCCCTCCCTCCTTTTTTTCTCTCTTTCTGCCCATCACACTGCCTGTTCTCCATCTCCCTCTGGTGCTCCCCTCCCACTTTTTTTCTCCCTTGGTCTCCCGTCCCATGATCCTTTCCCTTTTGCCGATCACCTTTCCGGCTCTCAGCTTCACCCCACCCCCTCCTGTCTTCTCCTATCATTTTGCATTTTCCCCTCCCCCTACTTTCAAATCTCTTACTATCTTTCCTGTCAGTTAGCCCTGATGAAGGGTCTTGGCCCGAAACGTCGACAGTGCATCTCCCTATAGATGCTGCCTGGCTTGCTGCGTTCCACCAGCATTTTTTGTGTGTGTAACTAATTAGCCACACTTCTTGGAAGTGCTTGTGAAGTGGGGTCAGGCTACTGGCTTTTGGTATTAGAATGTTGCATTTTGCCTTGATGACTCACAAAGCTGGATTATGGGAATGCAATCATTTTTAATGTTGTAAATCAAACAAAGTGAGTGAATTGTATATTTTTAACTGGCTTGAAGAAGAACCAATTATGAAGAATCAGGAGGGCATTAAAGAATTATACTGGGAAGGGCCTGGTTACAGATTGCAATAAGTTTGATGAATTACTGAGTGGCAAATTGTCAAAACTTTTAACCTCCTGGTCGATAATTTGTGGATTGCTTAAATTACAGTTGCTGAAATCAAATTTCACTCTTTGGAAAGTTTTTTTTTCTTAAAGAGTTGACACAGTACTTGAGCAAAGATTGTTCAAGTCAAAAATTTAGTAGTCCTGTCCCTGTTCTCCAGTCAGTATATAGCACATGAAGAGGCAAAGGAAGTTTGGGGAGGAGTGACATGATTACAGGAGAGGGAGTTACAGCATGAATAGTGAAAGCAAGAGTAAATTGGTTTATTATTGTCACATGTACCAAGATACAGTGAAAAACTCGTCTTGCACACCATTCATATAGATCAATTCATTACAACAGTACATTGAGGCTGCACCATAAAATAAGAACAAAATGCAGAGCAAGAGCAAAGTGTTTTAGTTACAAGAAAGCTGCAATGCAAGTAGACAATGTGCAAGGTCATAATGAGGTAGATTGTGAGGTCGAGAGTCTTTCTTATCGTGAGTTAGCACACATAGTAATATGGTACACAGTAGTTGGGTTACTTGGCTGGTATTCAAAAGGCATGAAATATTAATCTGGAGAAAAGCATTTGAATCCATTATGGTAACTTAATTACTTAAACTTAAATTTAAGCAATTAAATGAATTATTAATCAACTGCCAATAATAGTAGCCATAAAACTATGTGCTATGTGCTGGTAGACAGATCAAAGGCACTATCCTGGGATCAGCAAGAAAGTATAATCTTAAAAAAAGGTGCAACAGTTTTTAGAAGTTTGGGTTGTCATCAGAAGCTTTGAGAAGCTTCTATAGATGTGCATTAGGGAGTATCCTTACTGGTTGCATCACAGCCTGGTATGGAAACATCAATACCCAGTAGCAGAAAAGGCTATTGAGAGTGGTGGTCATCACAGCCTATCACAGGCAAAGCCCTTCCCACCACTAAATGCAGTCACATGGACCACTACCACAAGAAAGCAGCATTCATCATCAAAGACCCCCAGCATCCAAGCCAAGTCATCTACTCACTACTACTATCGGGCAGGATGCAGAGTCATAGAACACTAAAGCTCTGAAACAGGCATTTGAGCCCATCTAGTACTTGCCAAATCATTAATCTGCCTAGTCCCATCAGCCTGCACCCAGATCATTGCCCTTCATACCCCTCCCACATATTGACATTTCTCTTAAATGGTGATATCGAACCTGAATCCATTACTACTGCTGGCAGTTCATTCCACGCTCTCACCACCCTCTGAGTGAAGAGGTTCCCTGTCATGCTCCCCCTAAATGGGTCACCTTTCACACTTAATCAATGACCTCTAGTTCTGATGCCACCCAACTTCAGTGGAAAAAGCATGCTTGCATTTACCCTATCTAGACACCACATAATTTTGTATACCTTATGAAATCTCTCCTTATTCTTCTATGTTCTGGGGAATAAAGTCCTAATGTAGTCGATCTTTCTCTTTATCTGAGCTCCTCAAGACATTGCCAACATCCTTGTAAATTTTCTTCATACCCTCGCAATCCTATTGATATCTTTCCTGTAGGTAGGTGACCAGAACTACAAACAATATTCCAAGTTAGGTCTCACCAATGCCTTATAGAACTTCAATATAACATCCCATCTCATGTACTCAATATTTGGATTTATGAAGCCCAATGTGCCGGAATCTGTCTTTACTTGTGACACCTCTTTCAAGGGATTATGAATTTGCATCCCCAATTCTCTAGGTTCTATCACATTCCTCAGTGCCCTACTGCTCACTGTGTAAGTCCTACCATGGTTTGTCCCCCTAAAGTGTAACACCTCACACTTCTTTGCATTAAATTCCATCTGCCATTTTTCTGCTGATTTTTCCAGCTGGTCCAGATCCTCCTTCCTCTCTGTCCATTACGCCTCCAATCTAGGTGTCGTCCACAAACTTGCTGATCCAGTTTACCACATTATCATGCAGATCATCGATATCACTGACAAACAACAGACATTGCACCCCCTGTGGTACTCCACTTGTCGGAAGCCTCCAGTTAGAGAAGCAAGCATCTCCTACCACTCTATGGGTTCTCCTGCGAAACCAATGTCTAATCCAATTTATTAACTCAACCCGAATGCCAAGTGTCCAAGTGTCTTGACTAACCTCCTATATGAGACCTTATCAGAGGCCTTGCTAAAGACTATATAGATGACACTCACTGCCTTGGCTTCATCAACTTTCCTGGTAACTTCCTTGAAAAATTCTTTAAGATTTGTTTGACAAGACCTACTGCATACAAAGTCATGTTGACTATCCCTATTCAGTCCCTGTCTATCTAAATCAGTGGTTCCCAACGTGGGGCATACACCCCACAGGGGGGTAATTTAATTTTTAAGGGGGGCAATTTGAGAATGAGTTATTAACGGTGAATTTTTTTCTAGTAAGTCTGTGTGAGTATGAGTGTGTGTGTGCGAGTTAATACATATGTGTGTATACAGTATGCATGCATAAAAATACTTGTGTGTATGTACATGTGTAATTGTACTGTACATAAAGTGTATCACCTTCATTGCAACCATCAAATGGCTTTCATAATTAAATTAATATAACCATATAACCATATAACAATCACAGCACGGAAACAGGCCATCTTGGCCCTCCTAGTCCGTGCCGAACCCTTAATCTCACCTAGTCCCACCTACCCGCACTCAGCCCATAACCCTCCACTTCTTTCCTGTCCGTATACCTATCCAATTTTACCTTAAATGACACAACTGAACTGGCCTCTACTACTTCTACAGGAAGCTCATTCCACAATTGACTAATGAATTGACTGATGTAGGAAGGAACGAATAAACAAGTCCAAACGCGTAAGAAACTCGTACGAGGTCGCGCCGATGCTGCTTTTTGCAGTAGCTTTCGGTTCTTGGTGGTGTGAAGGTGTGTACATTGCGTCATCTCTTTTAAACGGTGTATCTGTCTTTGTATGCTGTAGAAACGAATCGGCATTGTTTTATTTATTTATTATTATTATTATTTTAATACCACTTAATGTTCTTTTTTTTAACAATTTCTTAGTAATTTCTTCCTCAGAACTTTAACAGTCCTTTGGTTCTTTTATTTTTCTCTTTCATGAATGCCATGTTCTTTGGAAGCTTGTTTAAACCAAGTTAATGGTCTTTTAGGCTTCCTCCAGGTGAATAGGAGTTCACTTTTTGAATAATAAGAATTATATATCACCACAGGGGGCATCAGGATTTTAGAGGTGATTAGGTGGGGCATGGCCAAAAAAAGGTTGGGAATCACTGATCTAAGTACTTAGATACCTGATCCCTTAGGATGCCTTCCAATAACTTACTCACTACTGATATCAGGCTCAATGGCTGATAATTTTCTGGCTTATTTTTTAAGCCTTTCTTAGGCAATAGAAAAACAATAGCTATCCTCCAATCCCCTGATATTTCACCCATTGCTGAGGATATTTTAAATATTTCTGCTACGGCACTTACAATTTTGGCATTAGTCCCCACAATGTGCAAGGGAACAACTTGACAGGCCTTGGCCATTTATCCACCCTAATTTGCTTCAAGACAGCAAGTATCTCTGCCCCTGGAATCTGTATAAGGTTCATGACCTCACTACAGTTTTATCTTACTTCTATTGCCCATCTCTGTCCATATCCTGAGTAAATACAGATGTAAACAATCCATTTAAGCTCTCCCCCAACTCGTTCAGCTTCATGCATAGATAACCACTCTGATCTTCAGGAGGAATCATTTTATCCCATGCAATGCTTTTGCTCTTAATATACCTATAGAAGCCTTTGGTATTCTCTTGCACATTGTCTGTTAGAACAACTCCATGCCTTCTTTTAGCCCTCATGATTTCCTTCTTAAGTGTTCTCTGGCATTTCTTAAATTCCTCAAGTACCTCATTTGTTCCTCCCTGCAATGTCTATAGCTATAGCTGCAATGTACCTTCTTCTTAACCAAGGCCCTAATATTTCTTGAAAACCAAGATTCCCTAAATTTGTCAACCTTGCCTTCTATTCTGACAGGAACATACAAACTCTGTACTCTTAACATTTCACTTTTGATGTCCTCCCACTTACCATGGACATCTTCGCCTGAAAACAACTTGTTCTAAACCACACTTGCCAGAACCTTTCTAATACCATCAGATTTGGCCTTTCTCCAATTTAGAATCTGAGCCTGGGGACCAAACCTATCCATCTCCATAGTTATTTTGAAATTAAAGGCATTATGATCGCTAGATGCAAAGTGTTCCCTTACACAGACACCTGTCACCTGCCCTGTCTCACTCCCTAATAAGAGTTCCAGTATGACCCCCCCCCTCTTAGACAGGAAATCTATGTATTGATTAAGAAAACTTTGTTGAACTCACTTGATAAATGAATTAAGTATAGAACTCAGTAGGTTCAGGAACAGATTCAGATTAATTTATTTATTACTTTCTGTTCAACACTCATTCTGGTTATCAAAATAATTTCTTTGGCATAGACAGTAAAATATGTAGGAGAATATTTGTAAAGTTGTAAAATCTTTTGCAATGTGGTCTATCTATTTTGGACCCCCTTCATGGAGGGGAGATACATAGACATGAGAGAGCTAATGTTATAAGAGAAGGATTATGCAGAGAAGTTATAGACATAGAAGTGAAAGTTAGGATGAATAGTTGGCAAACCTAACGATTTTGAGAAGTCATGTTCCTGTTATAGCAAAAGGCAAAACTTCCGCTAGTTGGGGAACCTGAATGTCAAAGGGTATTGTAATGCCAGTAAAGAAAAAGGAGGTTTGGTCAAATCCAGTATGGGCAGCTGGGATCTAGTGAAAAACTTGAAGTATATAATGGATGGCAGAATAATACCAAAATTAGGAGGGCAAAGAAGGTGAATGAGGTGGCTTTGGCATAGAAAATTAAGCATTTTGTGAGTATTTTAAGGAAAAAGAGAATAGGCACTCTCAAAGAGGAGAGATATTTATATGTGAAGCAGTTGGAGATGGACAGGGTTCTCAATGTTTATTTCTCTTTTGTTTTTATTGTTATGTTGGGTGTGAAGACAGGAACCTGGCATAGTTAATGGGGATGTTTCAGAAGCAGTCCATGGAGAGGTGTTGCATATTTTATGATGTATAAATTTAGACAAATCTCCAGGTCAGTACAAGGTATTTACCAAGATTCTGGAAGCTACAGAAGAAATTGTAAGAGCCCTCTCTGAGATATTTGCAAGGTTGTAATCCTCTGGTAAGAAGCCAGATGACTGGAGGAGAGCAAATGCTGTGTCTTTATTTAAGGTTTGACCTGGTAATTACAAACGTGTCAGCCTAACAACCAGGGTAGATGAATAGCTAGAAAGCATTCTGAGGAATAAAATATTCTTGCATTCAAAAAGCAGGGGTTGAATATGGACTCTCAGCATGGCTTAGTGCATTGGGGGGTCTTGTCTTATGAATCTTACAGAGTTTTTAATGAAGGTTGACAAAGAGAGGGTGGTAAACATAGTGTACACCCAGTGGCTACATTATTAGGTGCCTCCTGTAACTAACAAAGAGGCCACTGAGTCCATGTTTGTGGGCTTGTGCTGCTGCTACCCATCCGCTCTAGGGTTTGATGTGTTACGTGTTCAGAGATGCTCTTCTGCACTGCATTGCCATGCATGGTTACTTGAGTTACTGTTGTGTTCCCGTCAGCTTGAACTGGTATCGCCATTCTCCTCTGACCTCTCATTAGCAAGGCATTTTTGCCCACAGAACTGCTGCTTACTGGATGCTTTTTGCTTTTTGCACCATTCTCTGTAGAGACGGTCGTAGGTGAAATCCCATGGGATCAGTAGTTCCTGAGATGCTCAAACCACCGCCACTTGGCACCAACAGTCAAAGTCACATTTCTTCTTCATTCTGGTGTGTTGTTTGGACAACAACTGAACCTCTTGACCATGATGCATGAT